>NC_092148.1:88781947-88889447 GCF_045791955.1 Oncorhynchus clarkii lewisi | reverse complement strand
AACATACAGTATCTCTGTCTGTGTGTGTGTGTGTGTGTGTGTGTGTGTGTGTCTCTAACATACAGTATCTCTGTGTGTGAGTGTCTCTAACATACAGTATCTCTGTGTGTGAGTGTCTCTAACATACATTATCTCTGTGTGTGTGTGTGTGTGTGTGTGTGTGTGTCTAACATACATTATCTCTGTGTGTGAGTGTCTCTAACATACAGTATCTCTGTGTGTGAGTGTGTCTGACATACAGTATCTCTGTGCTGACAGTTCACCACAAAAATGTATACAATTCTAAATTATATTGTTAATATATGAAGGTATAATATGCTGCTTTTAGAGGGTTTTCACAGCCCTGTGATGGTTACATTGTTATACTAGCTTTATTCATCAATCCTGACAATGATAGCAGCATGAAGAATTACTTTGATTAAAAAATAGAAAACTGTTGAAAGTACCCACATGATTAGTTTGCAGATATTGTGGATACAGGCCGCTCTACGGCAGAGTGTTGTGTGACTGATTTGTAAGTCGCTCTTGATAACAGTGTGATAAATGACTGGACTATTCCCAGGGATCGGGGAATGAACTACATTGTTGGGAAAGACTGGAGAGATCTGTTTGACATTGTCATCGTACAGGCCGACAAACCTGGCTTCTTCAACGACAGGAGAAAGTAAGGGTCTCATATTCACTCCCTAGCCCTTCCCTTTGTCCCTGTTCAATGTGGTGGAGGCTTTACCACTACACTCCCTAGCCCTTCCCTTTGTCCCTGTTCAATGTGGTGGAGGTTTTACCACTACACTCCCTAGCCCTTCCCTTTGTCCCTGTTCAATGTGGTGGAGGCTTTACCGCTACACTCCCTAGCCCTTCCCTTTGTCCCTGTTCAATGTGGTGGAGGCTTTACCACTACACTCCCTAGCCCTTCCCTTTGTCCCTGTTCAATGTGGTGGAGGCTTTACCACTACACTCCCTAGCCCTTTGTCCCTGTTCAATGTGGTGGAGGCTTTACCACTACACTCCCTAGCCCTTCCCTTTGTCCCTGTTCAATGTGGTGGAGGCTTTACCGCTACACTCCCTAGCCCTTCCCTTTGTCCCTGTTCAATGTGGTGGAGGCTTTACCGCTACACTCCCTAGCCCTTCCCTTTGTCCCTGTTCAATGTGGTGGAGGCTTTACCGCTACACTCCCTAGCCCTTCCCTTTGTCCCTGTTCAATGTGGTGGAGGCTTTACCGCTACACTCCCTAGCCCTTCCCTTTGTCCCTGTTCAATGTGGTGGAGGCTTTACCGCTACACTCCCTACTAGCCCTTCCCTTTGTCCCTGTTCAATGTGGTGGAGGCTTTACCACTACACTACCCATCCTTCGTTTGCCATGTCCAGTTGACCTCTACTGTGTGTTCTGACGTTTGTCAGGTTCAGTTGACCTCTACTGTGTGTTCTGACGTTTGTCATGTCCAGTTGACCTCCACTGTGTGTTCTGACGTTTGTCATGTCCAGTTGACCTCCACTGTGTGTTCTGACGTTTGTCAGGTTCAGTTGACCTCTACTGTGTGTTTCTGACGTTTGTCATGTTCAGTTGACCTCTACTGTGTGTTCTGACGTTTGTCAGGTTCAGTTGACCTCTACTGTGTGTTCTGACGTTTGTCAGGTTTAGTTGACCTCTACTGTGTGTTTCTGACGTTTGTCATGTCCAGTTGACCTCCACTGTGTGTTCTGACGTTTGTCATGTCCAGTTGACCTCCACTATGTGTTTCTGACGTTTGTCATGTCCAGTTGACCTCCACTGTGTGTTCTGACGTTTGTCATGTCCAGTTGACCTCCACTGTGTGTTCTGACGTTTGTCATGTCCAGTTGACTTCCACTGTGTGTTCTGACGTTTGTCATGTCCAGTTGACCTCCACTGTGTGTTCTGACGTTTGTCATGTCCAGTTGACCTCCACTGTGTGTTTCTGACGTTTGTCATGTTCAGTTGACCTCCACTGTGTGTTTCTGACGTTTGTCATGTCCAGTTGACCTCTACTGTGTGTTCTGACGTTTGTCATGTCCAGTTGACCTCTACTGTGTGTTTCTGACGTTTGTCATGTCCAGTTGACCTCCACTGTGTGTTTCTGACGTTTGTCATGTCCAGTTGACCTCCACTGTGTTTCTGACGTTTGTCATGTCCAGTTGACCTCTACTGTGTGTTCTGACGTTTGTCATGTTCAGTTGACCTCCACTGTGTGTTTCTGACGTTTGTCATGTTCAGTTGACCTCCACTGTGTGTTTCTGACGTTTGTCAGGTTCAGTTGACCTCTACTGTGTGTTCTGACGTTTGTCATGTCCAGTTGACCTCCACTGTGTGTTCTGACGTTTGTCATGTCCAGTTGACCTCTACTGTGTGTTCTGACGTTTGTCAGGTTCAGTTGACCTCCACTGTGTGTTTCTGACGTTTGTCAGGTTCAGTTGACCTCTACTGTGTGTTCTGACGTTTGTCATGTTCAGTTGACCTCTACTGTGTGTTCTGACGTTTGTCAGGTTCAGTTGACCTCTACTGTGTGTTCTGACGTTTGTCATGTTCAGTTGACCTCCACTGTGTGTTCTGACGTTTGTCATGTCCAGTTGACCTCTACTGTGTGTTCTGACGTTTGTCAGGTTCAGTTGACCTCCACTGTGTGTTTCTGACGTTTGTCATGTTCAGTTGACCTCTACTGTGTGTTCTGACGTTTGTCAGGTTCAGTTGACCTCTACTGTGTGTTCTGACGTTTGTCATGTCCAGTTGACCTCCACTGTGTATTTCTGACGTTTGTCATGTCCAGTTGACCTCCACTGTGTGTTTCTGACGGTTGTCATGTCCAGTTGACCTCCACTGTGTGTTTCTGACGTTTATCATGTCCAGTTGACCTCCACTGTGTTTCTGACGTTTTTCATGTCCAGTTGACCTCCACTGTGTGTTTCTGACGTTTGTCATGTCCAGTTGACCTCCACTGTGTGTTTCTGACGTTTGTCATGTCCAGTTGACCTCCACTGTGTGTTTCTGACGTTTGTCATGTCCAGTTGACCTCTACTGTGTGTTCTGACGTTTGTCATGTCCAGTTGACCCCCACTGTGTGTTTCTGACGTTTGTTATGTCCAGTTGACCCCCACTGTGTGTTCTGAAGTTTGTCATGTTCAGTTGACCTCCACTGTGTGTTCTGACGTTTGTCATGTCCAGTTGACCTCCACTGTGTGTTTCTGACGTTTGTTTGTCATGTCCAGTTGACCTCTACTGTGTGTTTCTGACGTTTGTCATGTCCAGTTGACCTCCACTGTGTGTTTCTGACGTTTGTCATGTCCAGTTGACCTCCACTGTATGTTCTGACGTTTGTCATGTCCAGTTGACCTCCACTGTGTGTTCTGACGTTTGTCATGTCCAGTTGACCTCTACTGTGTGTTCTGACGTTTGTCATGTTTAGTTGACCTCCACTGTGTGTTCTGACGTTTGTCAGGTTCAGTTGACCTCTACTGTGTTTCTGACGTTTGTCATGTCCAGTTGACCTCCACTGTGTGTTTCTGACGTTTGTCATGTCCAGTTGACCTCCACTGTGTGTTTCTGACGTTTGTCATGTCCAGTTGACCTCCACAAGGTGTTTCTGACGTTTGTCATGTCCAGTTGACCTCTACTGTGTGTTCTGACGTTTGTTTGTCATGTCCAGTTGACCTCCACTGTGTGTTCTGACGTTTGTCATGTCCAGTTGACCTCCACTGTGTGTTCTGACGTTTGTTTGTCATGTTCAGTTGACCTCCACTGTGTGTTCTGACGTTTGTCATGTCCAGTTGACCTCCACTGTGTGTTCTGACGTTTGTTTGTCATGTTCAGTTGACCTCCACTGTGTGTTTCTGACGTTTGTCATGTCCAGTTGACCTCTACTGTGTGTTCTGACGTTTGTTTGTCATGTTCAGTTGACCTCCACTGTGTGTTCTGACGTTTGTCATGTCCAGTTGACCTCCACTGTGTGTTCTGACGTTTGTCATGTCCAGTTGACCTCCACTGTGTATTTCTGACGTTTGTCATGTCCAGTTGACCTCTACTGTATGTTCTGACGTTTGTCATGTCCAGTTGACCTCCACTGTGTGTTCTGACGTTTGTCATGTTCAGTTGACCTCCACTGTGTTTCTGACGTTTGTCAGGTTCAGTTGACCTCTACTGTGTTTCTGACGTTTGTCATGTCCAGTTGACCTCCACTGTGTGTTTCTGACGTTTGTCATGTCCAGTTGACCTCCACTGTGTGTTTCTGACGTTTGTCATGTCCAGTTGACCTCTACTGTGTGTTCTGACGTTTGTTTGTCATGTCCAGTTGACCTCCACTGTGTGTTCTGACGTTTGTCATGTCCAGTTGACCTCCACTGTGTGTTCTGACGTTTGTTTGTCATGTTCAGTTGACCTCCACTGTGTGTTTCTGACGTTTGTCATGTCCAGTTGACCTCCACTGTGTGTTCTGACGTTTGTCATGTTCAGTTGACCTCCACTGTGTGTTCTGACGTTTGTCATGTCCAGTTGACCTCCACTGTGTGTTCTGACGTTTGTCATGTCCAGTTGACCTCCACTGTGTGTTCTGACGTTTGTCATGTCCAGTTGACCTCCACTCTGTGTTCTGACGTTTGTCATGTCCAGTTGACCTCCACTGTGTGTTCTGACGTTTGTCATGTCCAGTTGATCTCTACTGTGTGTTCTGACGTTTGTCATGTTCAGTTGACCTCTACTGTGTGTTCTGACGTTTGTCATGTCCAGTTGACCTCCACTGTGTGTTCTGACGTTTGTCATGTTCAGTTGACCTCCACTGTGTGTTTCTGACGTTTGTCATGTCCAGTTGACCTCTACTGTGTGTTCTGACGTTTGTCATGTTCAGTTGACCTCTACTGTGTGTTCTGACGTTTGTCATGTCCAGTTGACCTCCACTGTGTGTTCTGACGTTTGTCATGTTCAGTTGACCTCCACTGTGTGTTTCTGACGTTTGTCATGTCCAGTTGACCTCCACTGTGTGTTCTGACGTTTGTCATGTTCAGTTGACCTCCACTGTGTGTTTCTGACGTTTGTCATGTCCAGTTGACCTCCACTGTGTGTTTCTGACGTTTGTCATGTCCAGTTGACCTCCACAAGGTGTTTCTGACGTTTGTCATGTCCAGTTGACCTCTACTGTGTGTTCTGACGTTTGTTTGTCATGTCCAGTTGACCTCCACTGTGTGTTCTGACGTTTGTCATGTCCAGTTGACCTCCACTGTGTGTTCTGACGTTTGTTTGTCATGTTCAGTTGACCTCCACTGTGTGTTCTGACGTTTGTCATGTCCAGTTGACCTCCACTGTGTGTTCTGACGTTTGTTTGTCATGTTCAGTTGACCTCCACTGTGTGTTTCTGACGTTTGTCATGTCCAGTTGACCTCTACTGTGTGTTCTGACGTTTGTTTGTCATGTTCAGTTGACCTCCACTGTGTGTTCTGACGTTTGTCATGTCCAGTTGACCTCCACTGTGTGTTCTGACGTTTGTCATGTCCAGTTGACCTCCACTGTGTATTTCTGACGTTTGTCATGTCCAGTTGACCTCTACTGTATGTTCTGACGTTTGTCATGTCCAGTTGACCTCCACTGTGTGTTCTGACGTTTGTCATGTTCAGTTGACCTCCACTGTGTTTCTGACGTTTGTCAGGTTCAGTTGACCTCTACTGTGTTTCTGACGTTTGTCATGTCCAGTTGACCTCCACTGTGTGTTTCTGACGTTTGTCATGTCCAGTTGACCTCCACTGTGTGTTTCTGACGTTTGTCATGTCCAGTTGACCTCCACTGTGTGTTTCTGACGTTTGTCATGTCCAGTTGACCTCCACAAGGTGTTTCTGACGTTTGTCATGTCCAGTTGACCTCTACTGTGTGTTCTGACGTTTGTTTGTCATGTCCAGTTGACCTCCACTGTGTGTTCTGACGTTTGTCATGTCCAGTTGACCTCCACTGTGTGTTCTGACGTTTGTTTGTCATGTTCAGTTGACCTCCACTGTGTGTTCTGACGTTTGTCATGTCCAGTTGACCTCCACTGTGTGTTCTGACGTTTGTTTGTCATGTTCAGTTGACCTCCACTGTGTGTTTCTGACGTTTGTCATGTCCAGTTGACCTCTACTGTGTGTTCTGACGTTTGTTTGTCATGTTCAGTTGACCTCCACTGTGTGTTCTGACGTTTGTCATGTCCAGTTGACCTCCACTGTGTGTTCTGACGTTTGTCATGTCCAGTTGACCTCCACTGTGTATTTCTGACGTTTGTCATGTCCAGTTGACCTCTACTGTATGTTCTGACGTTTGTCATGTCCAGTTGACCTCCACTGTGTGTTCTGACGTTTGTCATGTTCAGTTGACCTCCACTGTGTTTCTGACGTTTGTCAGGTTCAGTTGACCTCTACTGTGTTTCTGACGTTTGTCATGTCCAGTTGACCTCCACTGTGTGTTTCTGACGTTTGTCATGTCCAGTTGACCTCCACTGTGTGTTTCTGACGTTTGTCATGTCCAGTTGACCTCTACTGTGTGTTCTGACGTTTGTTTGTCATGTCCAGTTGACCTCCACTGTGTGTTCTGACGTTTGTCATGTCCAGTTGACCTCCACTGTGTGTTCTGACGTTTGTTTGTCATGTTCAGTTGACCTCCACTGTGTGTTTCTGACGTTTGTCATGTCCAGTTGACCTCCACTGTGTGTTCTGACGTTTGTCATGTTCAGTTGACCTCCACTGTGTGTTCTGACGTTTGTCATGTCCAGTTGACCTCCACTGTGTGTTCTGACGTTTGTCATGTCCAGTTGACCTCCACTGTGTGTTCTGACGTTTGTCATGTCCAGTTGACCTCCACTCTGTGTTCTGACGTTTGTCATGTCCAGTTGACCTCCACTGTGTGTTCTGACGTTTGTCATGTCCAGTTGATCTCTACTGTGTGTTCTGACGTTTGTCATGTTCAGTTGACCTCTACTGTGTGTTCTGACGTTTGTCATGTCCAGTTGACCTCCACTGTGTGTTCTGACGTTTGTCATGTTCAGTTGACCTCCACTGTGTGTTTCTGACGTTTGTCATGTCCAGTTGACCTCTACTGTGTGTTCTGACGTTTGTCATGTTCAGTTGACCTCTACTGTGTGTTCTGACGTTTGTCATGTCCAGTTGACCTCCACTGTGTGTTCTGACGTTTGTCATGTTCAGTTGACCTCCACTGTGTGTTTCTGACGTTTGTCATGTCCAGTTGACCTCCACTGTGTGTTCTGACGTTTGTCATGTTCAGTTGACCTCCACTGTGTGTTTCTGACGTTTGTCATGTCCAGTTGACCTCTACTGTGTGTTCTGACGTTTGTTTGTCATGTCCAGTTGACCTCTACTGGGTGTTCTGACGTTTGTCATGTCCAGTTGACCTCCACTGTGTGTTCTGACGTTTGTCATGTTCAGTTGACCTCTACTGTGTGTTCTGATGTTTGTCATGTTCAGTTGACCTCCACTGTGTGTTTCTGACGTTTGTCCGGTTCAGTTGACCTCTACTGTGTGTTTCTGACGTTTGTCATGTCCAGTTGACCTCCACTGTGTTTCTGACGTTTGTCATGTTCAGTTGACCTCCACTGTGTGTTCTGACGTTTGTCATGTCCAGTTGACCTCCACTGTGTTTCTGACGTTTGTCATGTCCAGTTGACCTCTACTGTGTGTTCTGACGTTTGTTTGTCATGTTCAGTTGACCTCTACTGTTTGTTCTGACGTTTGTTTGTCATGTTCAGTTGACCTCTACTGTGTGTTCTGACGTTTGTCATGTCCAGTTGACCTCCACTGTGTGTTTCTGACGTTTGTCATGTCCAGTTGACCTCCACTGTGTTTCTGACGTTTGTCATGTCCAGTTGACCTCTACTGTGTGTTCTGACGTTTGTCATGTCCAGTTGACCTCCACTGTGTGTTCTGACGTTTGTCATGTCCAGTTGACCTCCACTGTGTTTCTGACGTTTGTCATGTCCAGTTGACCTCCACTGTGTTTCTGACGTTTGTCAGGTTCAGTTGACCTCCACTGTGTGTTCTGACGTTTGTCAGGTTCAGTTGACCTCCACTGTGTGTTCTGACGTTTGTCATGTCCAGTTGACCTCCACTGTGTGTTTCTGACGTTTGTCATGTCCAGTTGACCTCCACTGTATGTTCTGACGTTTGTCAGGTTCAGTTGACCTCCACTGTGTGTTTCTGACGTTTGTCATGTCCAGTTGACCTCCACTGTGTGTTTCTGACGTTTGTCATGTCCAGTTGGACTCCACTGTGTGTTCTGACGTTTGTAATGTCCAGTTGACCTCCACTGTATGTTCTGACATTTGTCAGGTTCAGTTGACCTCCACTGTGTGTTTCTGACGTTTGTCATGTCCAGTTGACCTCCACTGTGTGTTTCTGACGTTTGTCATGTCCAGTTGACCTCCACTGTGTTTCTGACGTTTGTCATGTCCAGTTGACCTCCACTGTGTGTTCTGACGTTTGTCATGTCCAGTTGACCTCTACTGTGTGTTCTGACGTTTGTCATGTTCAGTTGACCTCCACTGTGTGTTTCTGACGTTTGTCATGTCCAGTTGACCTCCACTGTGTGTTCTGACGTTTGTCATGTCCAGTTGACCTCTACTGTGTGTTCTGACGTTTGTCATGTTCAGTTGACCTCCACTGGGTGTTCTGACGTTTGTCATGTTCAGTTGACCTCCACTGTGTGTTTCTGACGTTTGTCATGTCCAGTTGACCTCTACTGTGTGTTCTGACGTTTGTCTTGTTCAGTTGACCTCTACTGTGTGTTCTGACGTTTGTCATGTCCAGTTTACCTCCACTGTGTGTTCTGACGTTTGTCATGTTCAGTTGACCTCCACTGTGTGTTTCTGACGTTTGTCATGTCCAGTTGACCTCCACTGTGTGTTCTGACGTTTGTCATGTTCAGTTGACCTCCACTGTGTGTTTCTGACGTTTGTCATGTCCAGTTGACCTCTACTGTGTGTTCTGACGTTTGTTTGTCATGTCCAGTTGACCTCTACTGTGTGTTCTGACGTTTGTCATGTCCAGTTGACCTCCACTGTGTTTCTGACGTTTGTCAAGTTCAGTTGACCTCCACTGTGTGTTCTGACGTTTGTCATGTCCAGTTGACCTCCACTGTGTGTTCTGACGTTTGTCATGTCCAGTTGACCTCCACTGTGTGTTTCTGACGTTTGTCATGTCCAGTTGACCTCCACTGTGTGTTCTGACGTTTGTCATGTCCAGTTGACCTCCACTGTGTGTTTCTGACGTTTGTCATGTCCAGTTGACCTCCACTGTGTTTCTGACATTTGTCATGTCCAGTTGACCTCTACTGTGTGTTCTGACGTTTGTCATGTCCAGTTGACCTCCACTGTGTGTTCTGACGTTTGTCATGTCCAGTTGACCTCCACTGTGTTTCTGACGTTTGTCATGTCCAGTTGACCTCCACTGTGTTTCTGACGTTTGTCAGGTTCAGTTGACCTCCACTGTGTGTTCTGACGTTTGTCAGGTTCAGTTGACCTCCACTGTGTGTTCTGACGTTTATTTGTCATGTCCAGTTGACCTCCACTGTGTTTCTGACGTTTGTCATGTCCAGTTGACCTCCACTGTGTGTTCTGACGTTTGTCATGTCCAGTTGACCTCCACTGTATGTTCTGACGTTTGTCATGTCCAGTTGACCTCCACTGTGTGTTTCTGACGTTTGGCATGTCCAGTTGACCTCCACTGTATGTTCTGACGTTTGTCAGGTTCAGTTGACCTCCACTGTGTGTTTCTGACGTTTGTTTGTCATGTCCAGTTGACCTCTACTGTGTGTTCTGACGTTTGTCATGTTCAGTTGACCTCCACTGTGTGTTTCTGACGTTTGTCATGTCCAGTTGACCTCCACTGTGTGTTTCTGACGTTTGTCATGTCCAGTTGACCTCCACTGTATGTTCTGACGTTTGTCATGTCCAGTTGATCTCCACTGTGTGTTCTGACGTTTGTCATGTCCAGTTGACCTCTACTGTGTGTTCTGACGTTTGTCATGTTTAGTTGACCTCCACTGTGTGTTCTGACGTTTGTCATGTTCAGTTGACCTCCACTGTGTTTCTGACGTTTGTCAGGTTCAGTTGATCTCTACTGTGTTTCTGACGTTTGTCATGTCCAGTTGACCTCTACTGTGTGTTCTGACGTTTGTCATGTTTAGTTGACCTCCACTGTGTGTTCTGACGTTTGTCATGTTCAGTTGACCTCCACTGTGTTTCTGACGTTTGTCAGGTTCAGTTGACCTCTACTGTGTGTTCTGATGTTTGTCATGTTCAGTTGACCTCCACTGTGTGTTTCTGACGTTTGTCCGGTTCAGTTGACCTCTACTGTGTGTTTCTGACGTTTGTCATGTCCAGTTGACCTCCACTGTGTTTCTGACGTTTGTCATGTTCAGTTGACCTCCACTGTGTGTTCTGACGTTTGTCATGTCCAGTTGACCTCCACTGTGTTTCTGACGTTTGTCATGTCCAGTTGACCTCTACTGTGTGTTCTGACGTTTGTTTGTCATGTTCAGTTGACCTCTACTGTTTGTTCTGACGTTTGTTTGTCATGTTCAGTTGACCTCTACTGTGTGTTCTGACGTTTGTCATGTCCAGTTGACCTCCACTGTGTGTTTCTGACGTTTGTCATGTCCAGTTGACCTCCACTGTGTTTCTGACGTTTGTCATGTCCAGTTGACCTCTACTGTGTGTTCTGACGTTTGTCATGTCCAGTTGACCTCCACTGTGTGTTCTGACGTTTGTCATGTCCAGTTGACCTCCACTGTGTTTCTGACGTTTGTCATGTCCAGTTGACCTCCACTGTGTTTCTGACGTTTGTCAGGTTCAGTTGACCTCCACTGTGTGTTCTGACGTTTGTCAGGTTCAGTTGACCTCCACTGTGTGTTCTGACGTTTGTCATGTCCAGTTGACCTCCACTGTGTGTTTCTGACGTTTGTCATGTCCAGTTGACCTCCACTGTATGTTCTGACGTTTGTCAGGTTCAGTTGACCTCCACTGTGTGTTTCTGACGTTTGTCATGTCCAGTTGACCTCCACTGTGTGTTTCTGACGTTTGTCATGTCCAGTTGGACTCCACTGTGTGTTCTGACGTTTGTAATGTCCAGTTGACCTCCACTGTATGTTCTGACATTTGTCAGGTTCAGTTGACCTCCACTGTGTGTTTCTGACGTTTGTCATGTCCAGTTGACCTCCACTGTGTGTTTCTGACGTTTGTCATGTCCAGTTGACCTCCACTGTGTTTCTGACGTTTGTCATGTCCAGTTGACCTCCACTGTGTGTTCTGACGTTTGTCATGTTCAGTTGACCTCCACTGTGTGTTTCTGACGTTTGTCATGTCCAGTTGACCTCCACTGTGTGTTCTGACGTTTGTCATGTCCAGTTGACCTCTACTGTGTGTTCTGACGTTTGTCATGTTCAGTTGACCTCCACTGGGTGTTCTGACGTTTGTCATGTTCAGTTGACCTCCACTGTGTTTCTGACGTTTGTCATGTCCAGTTGACCTCTACTGTGTGTTCTGACGTTTGTCTTGTTCAGTTGACCTCTACTGTGTGTTCTGACGTTTGTCATGTCCAGTTTACCTCCACTGTGTGTTCTGACGTTTGTCATGTTCAGTTGACCTCCACTGTGTGTTTCTGACGTTTGTCATGTCCAGTTGACCTCCACTGTGTGTTCTGACGTTTGTCATGTTCAGTTGACCTCCACTGTGTGTTTCTGACGTTTGTCATGTCCAGTTGACCTCTACTGTGTGTTCTGACGTTTGTTTGTCATGTCCAGTTGACCTCTACTGTGTGTTCTGACGTTTGTCATGTCCAGTTGACCTCCACTGTGTTTCTGACGTTTGTCATGTTCAGTTGACCTCCACTGTGTGTTCTGACGTTTGTCATGTCCAGTTGACCTCCACTGTGTGTTCTGACGTTTGTCATGTCCAGTTGACCTCCACTGTGTGTTTCTGACGTTTGTCATGTCCAGTTGACCTCCACTGTGTGTTCTGACGTTTGTCATGTCCAGTTGACCTCCACTGTGTGTTTCTGACGTTTGTCATGTCCAGTTGACCTCCACTGTGTTTCTGACATTTGTCATGTCCAGTTGACCTCTACTGTGTGTTCTGACGTTTGTCATGTCCAGTTGACCTCCACTGTGTGTTCTGACGTTTGTCATGTCCAGTTGACCTCCACTGTGTTTCTGACGTTTGTCATGTCCAGTTGACCTCCACTGTGTTTCTGACGTTTGTCAGGTTCAGTTGACCTCCACTGTGTGTTCTGACGTTTGTCAGGTTCAGTTGACCTCCACTGTGTGTTCTGACGTTTATTTGTCATGTCCAGTTGAC
Organism: Oncorhynchus clarkii lewisi; assembly: GCF_045791955.1. NCBI lineage: Eukaryota > Metazoa > Chordata > Actinopteri > Salmoniformes > Salmonidae > Oncorhynchus > Oncorhynchus clarkii. Next base: position 88,877,118 of record NC_092148.1, on the reverse strand, counting down.
CTCCACTGTGTTTCTGACGTTTGTCATGTCCAGTTGACCTCCACTGTGTGTTCTGACGTTTGTCATGTCCAGTTGACCTCCACTGTATGTTCTGACGTTTGTCATGTCCAGTTGACCTCCACTGTGTGTTTCTGACGTTTGGCATGTCCAGTTGACCTCCACTGTATGTTCTGACGTTTGTCAGGTTCAGTTGACCTCCACTGTGTGTTTCTGACGTTTGTTTGTCATGTCCAGTTGACCTCTACTGTGTGTTCTGACGTTTGTCATGTTCAGTTGACCTCCACTGTGTGTTTCTGACGTTTGTCATGTCCAGTTGACCTCCACTGTGTGTTTCTGACGTTTGTCATGTCCAGTTGACCTCCACTGTATGTTCTGACGTTTGTCATGTCCAGTTGATCTCCACTGTGTGTTCTGACGTTTGTCATGTCCAGTTGACCTCTACTGTGTGTTCTGACGTTTGTCATGTTTAGTTGACCTCCACTGTGTGTTCTGACGTTTGTCATGTTCAGTTGACCTCCACTGTGTTTCTGACGTTTGTCAGGTTCAGTTGATCTCTACTGTGTTTCTGACGTTTGTCATGTCCAGTTGACCTCTACTGTGTGTTCTGACGTTTGTCATGTTTAGTTGACCTCCACTGTGTGTTCTGACGTTTGTCATGTTCAGTTGACCTCCACTGTGTTTCTGACGTTTGTCAGGTTCAGTTGACCTCTACTGTGTTTCTGACTTTTGTCATGTCCAGTTGACCTCCACTGTGTGTTTCTGACGTTTGTCATGTCCAGTTGACCTCCACTGTGTGTTTCTGACGTTTGTCATGTCCAGTTGACCTCCACTGTGTGTTTCTGACGTTTGTCATGTCCAGTTGACCTCTACTGTGTGTTCTGACGTTTGTTTGTCATGTCCAGTTGACCTCCACTGTGTGTTCTGACGTTTGTCATGTCCGGTTGACCTCCACTGTGTGTTCTGACGTTTGTCATGTCCAGTTGACCTCTACTGTGTGTTCTGACGTTTGTCATGTCCAGTTGACCTCCACTGTGTGTTCTGACGTTTGTCATGTCCAGTTGACCTCCACTGTGTTTCTGACGTTTGTCATGTCCAGTTGACCTCCACTGTGTTTCTGACGTTTGTCAGGTTCAGTTGACCTCCACTGTGTGTTCTGACGTTTGTCATGTCCAGTTGACCTCCACTGTGTGTTCTGACGTTTATTTGTCATGTCCAGTTGACCTCCACTGTGTTTCTGACGTTTGTCATGTCCAGTTGACCTCCACTGTGTGTTCTGACGTTTGTCATGTCCAGTTGACCTCCACTGTATGTTCTGACGTTTGTCATGTCCAGTTGACCTCCACTGTGTGTTTCTGACGTTTGGCATGTCCAGTTGACCTCCACTGTATGTTCTGACGTTTGTCAGGTTCAGTTGACCTCCACTGTGTGTTTCTGACGTTTGTTTGTCATGTCCAGTTGACCTCTACTGTGTGTTCTGACGTTTGTCATGTCCAGTTGACCTCCACTGTGTGTTTCTGACGTTTGTCATGTCCAGTTGACCTCCACTGTATGTTCTGACGTTTGTCATGTCCAGTTGATCTCCACTGTGTGTTCTGACGTTTGTCATGTCCAGTTGACCTCTACTGTGTGTTCTGACGTTTGTCATGTTTAGTTGACCTCCACTGTGTTTCTGACGTTTGTCAGGTTCAGTTGATCTCTACTGTGTTTCTGACGTTTGTCATGTCCAGTTGACCTCTACTGTGTGTTCTGACGTTTGTCATGTTTAGTTGACCTCCACTGTGTGTTCTGACGTTTGTCATGTTCAGTTGACCTCCACTGTGTTTCTGACGTTTGTCAGGTTCAGTTGACCTCTACTGTGTTTCTGACGTTTGTCATGTCCAGTTGACCTCCACTGTGTGTTTCTGACGTTTGTCATGTCCAGTTGACCTCCACTGTGTGTTTCTGACGTTTGTCATGTCCAGTTGACCTCCACTGTGTGTTTCTGACGTTTGTCATGTCCAGTTGACCTCTACTGTGTGTTCTGACGTTTGTTTGTCATGTCCAGTTGACCTCCACTGTGTGTTCTGACGTTTGTCATGTCCAGTTGACCTCCACTGTGTGTTCTGACGTTTGTTTGTCATGTTCAGTTGACCTCCACTGTGTGTTCTGACGTTTGTCATGTCCAGTTGACCTCCACTGTGTGTTCTGACGTTTGTTTGTCATGTTCAGTTGACCTCCACTGTGTGTTTCTGACGTTTGTCATGTCCAGATGACCTCTACTGTGTGTTCTGACGTTTGTTTGTCATGTTCAGTTGACCTCCACTGTGTGTTCTGACGTTTTCATGTCCAGTTGACCTCCACTGTGTGTTCTGACGTTTGTCATGTCCAGTTGACCTCCACTGTGTGTTTCTGACGTTTGTCATGTCCAGTTGACCTCTACTGTATGTTCTGACGTTTGTCATGTCCAGTTGACCTCTACTGTGTGTTCTGACGTTTGTCATGTTTAGTTGACCTCCACTGTGTGTTCTGACGTTTGTCATGTTCAGTTGACCTCCACTGTGTTTCTGACGTTTGTCAGGTTCAGTTGACCTCTACTGTGTTTCTGACGTTTGTCATGTCCAGTTGACCTCCACTGTGTGTTTCTGACGTTTGTCATGTCCAGTTGACCTCCACTGTGTGTTTCTGACGTTTGTCATGTCCAGTTGACCTCCACTGTGTGTTTCTGACGTTTGTCATGTCCAGTTGACCTCTACTGTGTGTTCTGACGTTTGTTTGTCATGTCCAGTTGACCTCCACTGTGTGTTCTGACGTTTGTCATGTCCAGTTGACCTCCACTGTGTGTTCTGACGTTTGTTTGTCATGTTCAGTTGACCTCCACTGTGTGTTCTGACGTTTGTCATGTCCAGTTGACCTCCACTGTGTGTTCTGACGTTTGTTTGTCATGTTCAGTTGACCTCCACTGTGTGTTTCTGACGTTTGTCATGTCCAGATGACCTCTACTGTGTGTTCTGACGTTTGTTTGTCATGTTCAGTTGACCTCCACTGTGTGTTCTGACGTTTTCATGTCCAGTTGACCTCCACTGTGTGTTCTGACGTTTGTCATGTCCAGTTGACCTCCACTGTGTGTTTCTGACGTTTGTCATGTCCAGTTGACCTCTACTGTATGTTCTGACGTTTGTCATGTCCAGTTGACCTCCACTATGTGTTCTGACGTTTGTCATGTTCAGTTGACCTCCACTGTGTGTTCTGACGTTTGTCATGTCCAGTTGACCTCCACTGTGTGTTCTGACGTTTGTCATGTCCAGTTGACCTCCACTCTGTGTTCTGACGTTTGTCATGTCCAGTTGACCTCCACTGTGTGTTCTGACGTTTGTCATGTCCAGTTGATCTCTACTGTGTGTTCTGACGTTTGTCATGTTCAGTTGACCTCTACTGTGTGTTCTGACGTTTGTCATGTCCAGTTGACCTCCACTGTGTGTTTCTGACGTTTGTCATGTCCAGTTGACCTCCACTGTGTGTTTCTGACGTTTGTCATGTCCAGTTGACCTCTACTGTGTGTTCTGACGTTTGTTTGTCATGTTCAGTTGACCTCCACTGTGTGTTTCTGACGTTTGTCATGTCCAGTTGACCTCTACTGTGTGTTCTGACGTTTGTTTGTCATGTCCAGTTGACCTCTACTGTGTGTTCTGACGTTTGTCATGTCCAGTTGACCTCCACTATGTGTTCTGACGTTTGTCATGTTCAGTTGACCTCCACTGTGTTTCTGACGTTTGTCAGGTTCAGTTGACCTCTACTGTGTTTCTGACGTTTGTCATGTCCAGTTGACCTCCACTGTGTGTTTCTGACGTTTGTCATGTCCAGTTGACCTCCACTGTGTGTTTCTGACGTTTGTCATGTCCAGTTGACCTCCACTGTGTGTTTCTGACGTTTGTCATGTCCAGTTGACCTCTACTGTGTGTTCTGACGTTTGTTTGTCATGTCCAGTTGACCTCCACTGTGTGTTCTGACGTTTGTCATGTCCAGTTGACCTCCACTGTGTGTTCTGACGTTTGTCAGGTTCAGTTGACCTCTACTGTGTTTCTGACGTTTGTCATGTCCAGTTGACCTCCACTGTGTGTTTCTGACGTTTGTCATGTCCAGTTGACCTCCACTGTGTGTTTCTGACGTTTGTCATGTCCAGTTGACCTCCACTGTGTGTTTCTGACGTTTGTCATGTCCAGTTGACCTCTACTGTGTGTTCTGACGTTTGTTTGTCATGTCCAGTTGACCTCCACTGTGTGTTCTGACGTTTGTCATATCCAGTTGACCTCCACTGTGTGTTCTGACGTTTGTTTGTCATGTTCAGTTGACCTCCACTGTGTGTTTCTGACGTTTGTCATGTCCAGTTGACCTCCACTGTGTGTTTCTGAGGTTTGTCATGTCCAGTTGACCTCCACTGTGTGTTTCTGACGTTTGTCATGTCCAGTTGACCTCTACTGTGTGTTCTGACGTTTGTTTGTCATGTCCAGTTGACCTCCACTGTGTGTTCTGACGTTTGTCATGTCCAGTTGACCTCCACTGTGTGTTCTGACGTTTGTTTGTCATGTTCAGTTGACCTCCACTGTGTGTTCTGACGTTTGTCATGTCCAGTTGACCTCCACTGTGTGTTCTGACGTTTGTTTGTCATGTTCAGTTGACCTCCACTGTGTGTTTCTGACGTTTGTCATGTCCAGATGACCTCTACTGTGTGTTCTGACGTTTGTTTGTCATGTTCAGTTGACCTCCACTGTGTGTTCTGACGTTTTCATGTCCAGTTGACCTCCACTATGTGTTCTGACGTTTGTCATGTCCAGTTGACCTCCACTGTGTGTTTCTGACGTTTGTCATGTCCAGTTGACCTCTACTGTATGTTCTGACGTTTGTCATGTCCAGTTGACCTCCACTATGTGTTCTGACGTTTGTCATGTTCAGTTGACCTCCACTGTGTTTCTGACGTTTGTCAGGTTCAGTTGACCTCTACTGTGTTTCTGACGTTTGTCATGTCCAGTTGACCTTCACTGTGTGTTTCTGACGTTTGTCATGTCCAGTTGACCTCCACTGTGTGTTTCTGACGTTTGTCATGTCCAGTTGACCTCCACTGTGTGTTTCTGACGTTTGTCATGTCCAGTTGACCTCTACTGTGTGTTCTGACGTTTGTTTGTCATGTTCAGTTGACCTCCACTGTGTGTTCTGACGTTTGTCATGTCCAGTTGACCTCCACTGTGTGTTCTGACGTTTGTTTGTCATGTTCAGTTGACCTCCACTGTGTGTTTCTGACGTTTGTCATGTCCAGTTTACCTCTACTGTGTGTTCTGACGTTTGTTTGTCATGTTCAGTTGACCTCCACTGTGTGTTCTGACGTTTGTCATGTCCAGTTGTCCTCCACTGTGTGTTCTGACGTTTGTCATGTTCAGTTGACCTCCACTGTGTGTTTCTGACGTTTGTCATGTCCAGTTGACCTCTACTGTGTGTTCTGACGTTTGTTTGTCATGTCCAGTTGACCTCTACTGTGTGTTCTGACGTTTGTCATGTCCAGTTGACCTCCACTATGTGTTCTGACGTTTGTCATGTTCAGTTGACCTCCACTGTGTTTCTGACGTTTGTCAGGTTCAGTTGACCTCTACTGTGTTTCTGACGTTTGTCATGTCCAGTTGACCTCCACTGTGTGTTTCTGACGTTTGTCATGTCCAGTTGACCTCCACTGTGTGTTTCTGACGTTTGTCATGTCCAGTTGACCTCCACTGTGTGTTTCTGACGTTTGTCATGTCCAGTTGACCTCTACTGTGTGTTCTGACGTTTGTTTGTCATGTCCAGTTGACCTCCACTGTGTGTTCTGACGTTTGTCATGTCCAGTTGACCTCCACTGTGTGTTCTGACGTTTGTTTGTCATGTCCAGTTGACCTCCACTGTGTGTTTCTGACGTTTGTCATGTCCAGTTGACCTCTACTGTATGTTCTGACGTTTGTCATGTCCAGTTGACCTCCACTATGTGTTCTGACGTTTGTCATGTTCAGTTGACCTCCACTGTGTTTCTGACGTTTGTCAGGTTCAGTTGACCTCTACTGTGTTTCTGACGTTTGTCATGTCCAGTTGACCTTCACTGTGTGTTTCTGACGTTTGTCATGTCCAGTTGACCTCCACTGTGTGTTTCTGACGTTTGTCATGTCCAGTTGACCTCCACTGTGTGTTTCTGACGTTTGTCATGTCCAGTTGACCTCTACTGTGTGTTCTGACGTTTGTTTGTCATGTTCAGTTGACCTCCACTGTGTGTTCTGACGTTTGTCATGTCCAGTTGACCTCCACTGTGTGTTCTGACGTTTGTTTGTCATGTTCAGTTGACCTCCACTGTGTGTTTCTGACGTTTGTCATGTCCAGTTTACCTCTACTGTGTGTTCTGACGTTTGTTTGTCATGTTCAGTTGACCTCCACTGTGTGTTCTGACGTTTGTCATGTCCAGTTGTCCTCCACTGTGTGTTCTGACGTTTGTCATGTTCAGTTGACCTCCACTGTGTGTTTCTGACGTTTGTCATGTCCAGTTGACCTCTACTGTGTGTTCTGACGTTTGTTTGTCATGTCCAGTTGACCTCTACTGTGTGTTCTGACGTTTGTCATGTCCAGTTGACCTCCACTATGTGTTCTGACGTTTGTCATGTTCAGTTGACCTCCACTGTGTTTCTGACGTTTGTCAGGTTCAGTTGACCTCTACTGTGTTTCTGACGTTTGTCATGTCCAGTTGACCTCCACTGTGTGTTTCTGACGTTTGTCATGTCCAGTTGACCTCCACTGTGTGTTTCTGACGTTTGTCATGTCCAGTTGACCTCCACTGTGTGTTTCTGACGTTTGTCATGTCCAGTTGACCTCTACTGTGTGTTCTGACGTTTGTTTGTCATGTCCAGTTGACCTCCACTGTGTGTTCTGACGTTTGTCATGTCCAGTTGACCTCCACTGTGTGTTCTGACGTTTGTTTGTCATGTTCAGTTGACCTCCACTGTGTGTTTCTGACGTTTGTCATGTCCAGTTGACCTCTACTGTGTGTTCTGACGTTTGTTTGTCATGTTCAGTTGACCTCCACTGTGTGTTCTGACGTTTGTCATGTCCAGTTGACCTCCACTGTGTGTTCTGACGTTTGTCATGTTCAGTTGACCTCCACTGTGTGTTTCTGACGTTTGTCATGTCCAGTTGACCTCTACTGTGTGTTCTGACGTTTGTTTGTCATGTCCAGTTGACCTCTACTGTGTGTTCTGACGTTTGTCATGTCCAGTTGACCTCCACTGTGTGTTCTGACGTTTGTCATGTTCAGTTGACCTCTACTGTGTGTTCTGATGTTTGTCATGTTCAGTTGACCTCCACTGTGTGTTTCTGACGTTTGTCAGGTTCAGTTGACCTCTACTGTGTGTTTCTGACGTTTGTCATGTCCAGTTGACCTCCACTGTGTTTCTGACATTTGTCATGTTCAGTTGACCTCCACTGTGTGTTCTGACGTTTGTCATGTCCAGTTGACCTCCACTGTGTTTCTGACGTTTGTCATGTCCAGTTGACCTCTACTGTGTGTTCTGACGTTTGTTTGTCATGTTCAGTTGACCTCTACTGTGTGTTCTGACGTTTGTTTGTCATGTTCAGTTGACCTCTACTGTGTGTTCTGACGTTTGTCATGTCCAGTTGACCTCCACTGTGTGTTTCTGACGTTTGTCATGTCCAGTTGACCTCCACTGTGTTTCTGACGTTTGTCATGTCCAGTTGACCTCTACTGTGTGTTCTGACGTTTGTCATGTCCAGTTGACCTCCACTGTGTGTTCTGACGTTTGTCATGTCCAGTTGACCTCCACTGTGTTTCTGACGTTTGTCATGTCCAGTTGACCTCCACTGTGTTTCTGACGTTTGTCAGGTTCAGTTGACCTCCACTGTGTGTTCTGACGTTTGTCAGGTTCAGTTGACCTCCACTGTGTGTTCTGACGTTTGTTTGTCATGTCCAGTTGACCTCCACTGTATGTTCTGACGTTTGTCAGGTTCAGTTGACCTCCACTGTGTGTTTCTGACGTTTGTCATGTCCAGTTGACCTCCACTGTGTGTTTCTGACGTTTGTCATGTCCAGTTGACCTCCACTGTGTTTCTGACGTTTGTCATGTCCAGTTGACCTCCACTGTGTGTTCTGACGTTTGTCATGTCCAGTTGACCTCTACTGTGTGTTCTGACGTTTGTCATGTTCAATTGACCTCCACTGTGTGTTTCTGACGTTTGTCATGTCCAGTTGACCTCCACTGTGTGTTCTGACGTGTTTCATGTCCAGTTGACCTCTACTGTGTGTTCTGACGTTTGTCATGTTCAGTTGACCTCCACTGTGTGTTCTGGCGTTTGTCATGTTCAGTTGACCTCCACTGTGTGTTTCTGACGTTTGTCATGTCCAGTTGACCTCTACTGTGTGTTCTGACGTTTGTCATGTTCAGTTGACCTCTACTGTGTGTTCTGACGTTTGTCATGTCCAGTTGACCTCCACTGTGTGTTCTGACGTTTGTCATGTTCAGTTGACCTCCACTGTGTGTTTCTGACGTTTGTCATGTCCAGTTGACCTCCACTGTGTGTTCTGACGTTTGTCATGTTCAGTTGACCTCCACTGTGTGTTTCTGACGTTTGTCATGTCCAGTTGACCTCTACTGTGTGTTCTGACGTTTGTTTGTCATGTCCAGTTGACCTCTACTGTGTGTTCTGACGTTTGTCATGTCCAGTTGACCTCCACTGTGTGTTCTGACGTTTGTCATGTTCAGTTGACCTCTACTGTGTGTTCTGATGTTTGTCATGTTCAGTTGACCTCCACTGTGTGTTTCTGACGTTTGTCAGGTTCAGTTGACCTCTACTGTGTGTTTCTGACGTTTGTCATGTCCAGTTGACCTCCACTGTGTTTCTGACGTTTGTCATGTTCAGTTGACCTCCACTGTGTGTTCTGACGTTTGTCATGTCCAGTTGACCTCCACTGTGTGTTTCTGACGTTTGTCATGTCCAGTTGACCTCCACTGTGTTTCTGACGTTTGTCATGTCCAGTTGACCTCTACTGTGTGTTCTGACGTTTGTCATGTCCAGTTGACCTCCACTGTGTGTTCTGACGTTTGTCATGTCCAGTTGACCTCCACTGTGTTTCTGACGTTTGTCATGTCCAGTTGACCTCCACTGTGTTTCTGACGTTTGTCAGGTTCAGTTGACCTCCATTGTGTGTTATGACGTTTGTCAGGTTCAGTTGACCTCCACTGTGTGTTCTGACGTTTGTTTGTCATGTCCAGTTGACCTCCACTGTGTTTCTGACGTTTGTCATGTTCAGTTGACCTCCACTGTGTGTTTCTGACGTTTGTCATGTCCAGTTGACCTCCACTGTGTGTTTCTGACGTTTGTCATGTCCAGTTGACCTCCACTGTGTGTTTCTGACGTTTGTCATGTCCAGTTGATCTCTACTGTGTGTTCTGACGTTTGTTTGTCATGTTCAGTTGACCTCCACTGTGTGTTCTGACGTTTGTCATGTCCAGTTGACCTCCACTGTGTGTTCTGACGTTTGTTTGTCATGTTCAGTTGACCTCCACTGTGTGTTTCTGACGTTTGTCATGTCCAGTTGACCTCTACTGTGTGTTCTGACGTTTTTTTGTCATGTTCAGTTGACCTCCACTGTGTGTTCTGACGTTTGTCATGTCCAGTTGACCTCCACTGTGTGTTCTGACGTTTGTCATGTTCAGTTGACCTCCACTGTGTGTTTCTGACGTTTGTCATGTCCAGTTGACCTCTACTGTGTGTTCTGACGTTTGTTTGTCATGTCCAGTTGACCTCTACTGTGTGTTCTGACGTTTGTCATGTCCAGTTGACCTCCACTGTGTGTTCTGACGTTTGTTTGTCATGTTCAGTTGACCTCCACTGTGTGTTTCTGACGTTTGTCATGTCCAGTTGACCTCTACTCTGTGTTCTGACGTTTGTTTGTCATGTTCAGTTGACCTCCACTGTGTGTTCTGACGTTTGTCATGTCCAGTTGACCTCCACTGTGTGTTCTGACGTTTGTCATGTTCAGTTGACCTCCACTGTGTGTTTCTGACGTTTGTCATGTCCAGTTGACCTCTACTGTGTGTTCTGACGTTTGTTTGTCATGTCCAGTTGACCTCTACTGTGTGTTCTGACGTTTGTCATGTCCAGTTGACCTCCACTGTGTGTTCTGACGTTTGTCATGTTCAGTTGACCTCTACTGTGTGTTCTGATGTTTGTCATGTTCAGTTGACCTCCACTGTGTGTTTCTGACGTTTGTCAGGTTCAGTTGACCTCTACTGTGTGTTTCTGACGTTTGTCATGTCCAGTTGACCTCCACTGTGTTTCTGACATTTGTCATGTTCAGTTGACCTCCACTGTGTGTTCTGACGTTTGTCATGTCCAGTTGACCTCCACTGTGTTTCTGACGTTTGTCATGTCCAGTTGACCTCTACTGTGTGTTCTGACGTTTGTTTGTCATGTTCAGTTGACCTCTACTGTGTGTTCTGACGTTTGTTTGTCATGTTCAGTTGACCTCTACTGTGTGTTCTGACGTTTGTCATGTCCAGTTGACCTCCACTGTGTGTTTCTGACGTTTGTCATGGTCAGTTGACCTCCACTGTGTTTCTGACGTTTGTCATGTCCAGTTGACCTCTACTGTGTGTTCTGACGTTTGTCATGTCCAGTTGACCTCCACTGTGTGTTCTGACGTTTGTCATGTCCAGTTGACCTCCACTGTGTTTCTGACGTTTGTCATGTCCAGTTGACCTCCACTGTGTTTCTGACGTTTGTCAGGTTCAGTTGACCTCCACTGTGTGTTCTGACGTTTGTCAGGTTCAGTTGACCCCTACTGTGTGTTCTGATGTTTGTTTGTCATGTCCAGTTGACCTCCACTGTGTTTCTGACGTTTGTCATGTTCAGTTGACCTCCACTGTGTGTTTCTGACGTTTGTCATGTCCAGTTGACCTCCACTGTGTGTTTCTGACGTTTGTCATGTCCAGTTGACCTCCACTGTGTGTTTCTGACGTTTGTCATGTCCAGTTGATCTCTACTGTGTGTTCTGACGTTTGTTTGTCATGTTCAGTTGACCTCCACTGTGTGTTCTGACGTTTGTCATGTCCAGTTGACCTCCACTGTGTGTTCTGACGTTTGTTTGTCATGTTCAGTTGACCTCCACTGTGTGTTTCTGACGTTTGTCATGTCCAGTTGACCTCTACTGTGTGTTCTGACGTTTTTTTGTCATGTTCAGTTGACCTCCACTGTGTGTTCTGACGTTTGTCATGTCCAGTTTTCTCCACTGTGTGTTCTGACGTTTGTCATGTTCAGTTGTCCTCCACTGTGTGTTTCTGACGTTTGTCATGTCCAGTTGACCTCTACTGTGTGTTCTGACGTTTGTTTGTCATGTCCAGTTGACCTCTACTGTGTGTTCTGACGTTTGTCATGTCCAGTTGACCTCCACTATGTGTTCTGACGTTTGTCATGTTCAGTTGACCTCCACTGTGTTTCTGACGTTTGTCAGGTTCAGTTGACCTCTACTGTGTTTCTGACGTTTGTCATGTCCAGTTGACCTCCACTGTGTGTTTCTGACGTTTGTCATGTCCAGTTGACCTCCACTGTGTGTTTCTGACGTTTGTCATGTCCAGTTGACCTCCACTGTGTGTTTCTGACGTTTGTCATGTCCAGTTGACCTCTACTGTGTGTTCTGACGTTTGTTTGTCATGTCCAGTTGACCTCCACTGTGTGTTCTGACGTTTGTCATGTCCAGTTGACCTCCACTGTGTGTTCTGACGTTTGTTTGTCATGTTCAGTTGACCTCCACTGTGTGTTTCTGACGTTTGTCATGTCCAGTTGACCTCTACTCTGTGTTCTGACATTTGTTTGTCATGTTCAGTTGACCTCCACTGTGTGTTCTGACGTTTGTCATGTCCAGTTGACCTCCACTGTGTGTTCTGACGTTTGTCATGTTCAGTTGACCTCCACTGTGTGTTTCTGACGTTTGTCATGTCCAGTTGACCTCTACTGTGTGTTCTGACGTTTGTTTGTCATGTCCAGTTGACCTCTACTGTGTGTTCTGACGTTTGTCATGTCCAGTTGACCTCCACTGTGTGTTCTGACGTTTGTCATGTTCAGTTGACCTCTACTGTGTGTTCTGATGTTTGTCATGTTCAGTTGACCTCCACTGTGTGTTTCTGACGTTTGTCAGGTTCAGTTGACCTCTACTGTGTGTTTCTGACGTTTGTCATGTCCAGTTGACCTCCACTGTGTTTCTGACATTTGTCATGTTCAGTTGACCTCCACTGTGTGTTCTGACGTTTGTCATGTCCAGTTGACCTCCACTGTGTTTCTGACGTTTGTCATGTCCAGTTGACCTCTACTGTGTGTTCTGACGTTTGTTTGTCATGTTCAGTTGACCTCTACTGTGTGTTCTGACGTTTGTTTGTCATGTTCAGTTGACCTCTACTGTGTGTTCTGACGTTTGTCATGTCCAGTTGACCTCCACTGTGTGTTTCTGACGTTTGTCATGGTCAGTTGACCTCCACTGTGTTTCTGACGTTTGTCATGTCCAGTTGACCTCTACTGTGTGTTCTGACGTTTGTCATGTCCAGTTGACCTCCACTGTGTGTTCTGACGTTTGTCATGTCCAGTTGACCTCCACTGTGTTTCTGACGTTTGTCATGTCCAGTTGACCTCCACTGTGTTTCTGACGTTTGTCAGGTTCAGTTGACCTCCACTGTGTGTTCTGACGTTTGTCAGGTTCAGTTGACCCCTACTGTGTGTTCTGACGTTTGTTTGTCATGTCCAGTTGACCTCCACTGTGTTTCTGACGTTTGTCATGTCCAGTTGACCTCCACTGTGTGTTCTGACGTTTGTCATGTCCAGTTGATCTCCACTGTATGTTCTGACGTTTGTCATGTCCAGTTGACCTCCACTGTGTTTCTGACGTTTGTCATGTCCAGTTGACCTCCACTGTGTGTTTCTGACGTTTGTCATGTCCAGTTGACCTCTACTGTGTGTTCTGACGTTTGTTTGTCATGTCCAGTTGACCTCTACTGTGTGTTCTGACGTTTGTCATGTCCAGTTGACCTCCACTGTGTGTTCTGACGTTTGTCATGTTCAGTTGACCTCTACTGTGTGTTCTGATGTTTGTCATGTTCAGTTGATCTCCACTGTGTGTTTCTGACGTTTGTCAGGTTCAGTTGACCTCTACTGTGTGTTTCTGACGTTTGTCATGTCCAGTTGACCTCCACTGTGTTTCTGACATTTGTCATGTTCAGTTGACCTCCACTGTGTGTTCTGACGTTTGTCATGTCCAGTTGACCTCCACTGTGTTTCTGACGTTTGTCATGTCCAGTTGACCTCTACTGTGTGTTCTGACGTTTGTTTGTCATGTTCAGTTGACCTCTACTGTGTGTTCTGACGTTTGTTTGTCATGTTCAGTTGACCTCTACTGTGTGTTCTGACGTTTGTCATGTCCAGTTGACCTCCACTGTGTGTTTCTGACGTTTGTCATGGTCAGTTGACCTCCACTGTGTTTCTGACGTTTGTCATGTCCAGTTGACCTCTACTGTGTGTTCTGACGTTTGTCATGTCCAGTTGACCTCCACTGTGTGTTCTGACGTTTGTCATGTCCAGTTGACCTCCACTGTGTTTCTGACGTTTGTCATGTCCAGTTGACCTCCACTGTGTTTCTGACGTTTGTCAGGTTCAGTTGACCTCCACTGTGTGTTCTGACGTTTGTCAGGTTCAGTTGACCCCTACTGTGTGTTCTGACGTTTGTTTGTCATGTCCAGTTGACCTCCACTGTGTTTCTGACGTTTGTCATGTCCAGTTGACCTCCACTGTGTGTTCTGACGTTTGTCATGTCCAGTTGATCTCCACTGTATGTTCTGACGTTTGTCATGTCCAGTTTACCTCCACTGTGTGTTTCTGACGTTTGTCATGTCCAGTTGACCTCCACTGTATGTTCTGACGTTTGTCAGGTTCAGTTGACCTCCACTGTGTGTTTCTGACGTTTGTCATGTCCAGTTGACCTCCACTGTGTGTTTCTGACGTTTGTCATGTCCAGTTGACCTCCACTGTGTTTCTGACGTTTGTCATGTCCAGTTGACCTCCACTGTGTGTTCTGACGTTTGTCATGTCCAGTTGACCTCTACTGTGTGTTCTGACGTTTGTCATGTTCAGTTGACCTCCACTGTGTGTTTCTGACGTTTGTCATGTCCAGTTGACCTCCACTGTGTGTTCTGACGTGTTTCATGTCCAGTTGACCTCTACTGTGTGTTCTGACGTTTGTCATGTTCAGTTGACCTCCACTGTGTGTTCTGGCGTTTGTCATGTTCAGTTGACCTCCCCTGTGTGTTTCTGACGTTTGTCATGTCCAGTTGACCTCTACTGTGTGTTCTGACGTTTGTCATGTTCAGTTGACCTCTACTGTGTGTTCTGACGTTTGTCATGTCCAGTTGACCTCCACTGTGTGTTCTGACGTTTGTCATGTTCAGTTGACCTCCACTGTGTGTTTCTGACGTTTGTCATGTCCAGTTGACCTCCACTGTGTGTTCTGACGTTTGTCATGTTCAGTTGACCTCCACTGTGTGTTTCTGACGTTTGTCATGTCCAGTTGACCTCTACTGTGTGTTCTGACGTTTGTTTGTCATGTCCAGTTGACCTCTACTGTGTGTTCTGACGTTTGTCATGTCCAGTTGACCTCCACTGTGTGTTCTGACGTTTGTCATGTTCAGTTGACCTCCACTGTGTGTTTCTGACGTTTGTCAGGTTCAGTTGACCTCTACTGTGTGTTTCTGACGTTTGTCATGTCCAGTTGACCTCCACTGTGTTTCTGACGTTTGTCATGTTCAGTTGACCTCCACTGTGTGTTCTGACGTTTGTCATGTCCAGTTGACCTCCACTGTGTGTTTCTGACGTTTGTCATGTCCAGTTGACCTCCACTGTGTTTCTGACGTTTGTCATGTCCAGTTGACCTCTACTGTGTGTTCTGACGTTTGTCATGTCCAGTTGACCTCCACTGTGTGTTCTGACGTTTGTCATGTCCATTTGACCTCCACTGTGTTTCTGACGTTTGTCATGTCCAGTTGACCTCCACTGTGTTTCTGACGTTTGTCAGGTTCAGTTGACCTCCATTGTGTGTTATGACGTTTGTCAGGTTCAGTTGACCTCCACTGTGTGTTCTGACGTTTGTTTGTCATGTCCAGTTGACCTCCACTGTGTTTCTGACGTTTGTCATGTCCAGTTGACCTCCACTGTGTGTTCTGACGTTTGTCATGTCCAGTTGACCTCTACTGTATGTTCTGACGTTTGTCATGTCCAGTTGACCTCCACTGTGTGTTTCTGACGTTTGGCATGTCCAGTTGACCTCCACTGTGTGTTCTGACGTTTGTCATGTCCAGTTGACCTCCACTGTGTGTTTCTGACGTTTGTCATGTCCAGTTGACCTCCACTGTGTTTCTGACGTTTGTCATGTCCAGTTGACCTCTACTGTGTGTTCTGACGTTTGTCATGTCCAGTTGACCTCCACTGTGTGTTCTGACGTTTGTCATGTCCAGTTGACCTCCACTGTGTTTCTGACGTTTGTCATGTCCAGTTGACCTCCACTGTGTTTCTGACGTTTGTCAGGTTCAGTTGACCTCCACTGTGTGTTCTGACGTTTGTCAGGTTCAGTTGACCTCCACTGTGTTTCTGACGTTTGTCATGTCCAGTTGACCTCCACTGTGTGTTCTGACGTTTGTCATGTCCAGTTGACCTCTACTGTGTGTTCTGACGTTTGTCATGTCCAGTTGACCTCCACTGTGTTTCTGACGTTTGTCATGTCCAGTTGACCTCCACTGTGTTTCTGACGTTTGTCAGGTTCAGTTGACCTCCATTGTGTGTTATGACGTTTGTCAGGTTCAGTTGACCTCCACTGTGTGTTCTGACGTTTGTTTGTCATGTCCAGTTGACCTCCACTGTGTTTCTGACGTTTGTCATGTTCAGTTGACCTCCACTGTGTGTTTCTGACGTTTGTCATGTCCAGTTGACCTCCACTGTGTGTTTCTGACGTTTGTCATGTCCAGTTGACCTCCACTGTGTGTTTCTGACGTTTGTCATGTCCAGTTGACCTCTACTGTGTGTTCTGACGTTTGTTTGTCATGTTCAGTTGACCTCCACTGTGTGTTCTGACGTTTGTCATGTCCAGTTGACCTCCACTGTGTGTTCTGACGTTTGTTTGTCATGTTCAGTTGACCTCCACTGTGTGTTTCTGACGTTTGTCATGTCCAGTTGACCTCTACTGTGTGTTCTGACGTTTGTTTGTCATGTTCAGTTGACCTCCACTGTGTGTTCTGACGTTTGTCATGTCCAGTTGACCTCCACTGTGTGTTCTGACGTTTGTCATGTTCAGTTGACCTCCACTGTGTGTTTCTGACGTTTGTCATGTCCAGTTGACCTCTACTGTGTGTTCTGACGTTTGTTTGTCATGTCCAGTTGACCTCTACTGTGTGTTCTGACGTTTGTCATGTCCAGTTGACCTCCACTGTGTTTCTGACGTTTGTCATGTCCAGTTGACCTCCACTGTGTTTCTGACGTTTGTCAGGTTCAGTTGACCTTCACTGTGTGTTCTGACGTTTGTCAGGTTCAGTTGACCTCCACTGTGTTTCTGACGTTTGTCATGTCCAGTTGACCTCCACTGTGTGTTCTGACGTTTGTCATGTCCAGTTGACCTCTACTGTGTGTTCTGACGTTTGTCATGTCCAGTTGACCTCCACTGTGTTTCTGACGTTTGTCATGTCCAGTTGACCTCCACTGTGTTTCTGACGTTTGTCAGGTTCAGTTGACCTCCATTGTGTGTTATGACGTTTGTCAGGTTCAGTTGACCTCCACTGTGTGTTCTGACGTTTGTTTGTCATGTCCAGTTGACCTCCACTGTGTTTCTGACGTTTGTCATGTTCAGTTGACCTCCACTGTGTGTTTCTGACGTTTGTCATGTCCAGTTGACCTCCACTGTGTGTTTCTGACGTTTGTCATGTCCAGTTGACCTCCACTGTGTGTTTCTGACGTTTGTCATGTCCAGTTGACCTCTACTGTGTGTTCTGACGTTTGTTTGTCATGTTCAGTTGACCTCCACTGTGTGTTCTGACGTTTGTCATGTCCAGTTGACCTCCACTGTGTGTTCTGACGTTTGTCATGTTCAGTTGACCTCCACTGTGTGTTTCTGACGTTTGTCATGTCCAGTTGACCTCTACTGTGTGTTCTGACGTTTGTTTGTCATGTCCAGTTGACCTCTACTGTGTGTTCTGACGTTTGTTTGTCATGTCCAGTTGACCTCCACTATGTGTTCTGACGTTTGTCATGTTCAGTTGACCTCCACTGTGTTTCTGACGTTTGTCAGGTTCAGTTGACCTCTACTGTGTTTCTGACGTTTGTCATGTCCAGTTGACCTCCACTGTGTGTTTCTGACGTTTGTCATGTCCAGTTGACCTCCACTGTGTGTTTCTGACGTTTGTCATGTCCAGTTGACCTCCACTGTGTGTTTCTGACGTTTGTCATGTCCAGTTGACCTCTACTGTGTGTTCTGACGTTTGTTTGTCATGTCCAGTTGACCTCCACTGTGTGTTCTGACGTTTGTCATGTCCAGTTGACCTCCACTGTGTGTTCTGACGTTTGTTTGTCATGTTCAGTTGACCTCCACTGTGTGTTTCTGACGTTTGTCATGTCCAGTTGACCTCTACTGTGTGTTCTGACGTTTGTTTGTCATGTTCAGTTGACCTCCACTGTGTGTTCTGACGTTTGTCATGTCCAGTTGACCTCCACTGTGTGTTCTGACGTTTGTCATGTTCAGTTGACCTCCACTGTGTGTTTCTGACGTTTGTCATGTCCAGTTGACCTCTACTGTGTGTTCTGACGTTTGTTTGTCATGTCCAGTTGACCTCTACTGTGTGTTCTGACGTTTGTCATGTCCAGTTGACCTCCACTGTGTGTTCTGACGTTTGTCATGTTCAGTTGACCTCTACTGTGTGTTCTGATGTTTGTCATATTCAGTTGACCTCCACTGTGTGTTTCTGACGTTTGTCAGGTTCAGTTGACCTCTACTGTGTGTTTCTGACGTTTGTCATGTCCAGTTGACCTCCACTGTGTTTCTGACATTTGTCATGTTCAGTTGACCTCCACTGTGTGTTTCTGACGTTTGTCATGTCCAGTTGACCTCTACTGTGTGTTCTGACGTTTGTTTGTCATGTCCAGTTGACCTCTACTGTGTGTTCTGACGTTTGTCATGTCCAGTTGACCTCCACTGTGTTTCTGACGTTTGTCATGTCCAGTTGACCTCCACTGTGTTTCTGACGTTTGTCAGGTTCAGTTGACCTTCACTGTGTGTTCTGACGTTTGTCAGGTTCAGTTGACCTCCACTGTGTTTCTGACGTTTGTCATGTCCAGTTGACCTCCACTGTGTGTTCTGACGTTTGTCATGTCCAGTTGACCTCCACTGTGTGTTCTGACGTTTGTTTGTCATGTTCAGTTGACCTCCACTGTGTGTTTCTGACGTTTGTCATGTCCAGTTGACCTCTACTGTGTGTTCTGACGTTTGTTTGTCATGTTCAGTTGACCTCCACTGTGTGTTCTGACGTTTGTCATGTCCAGTTGACCTCCACTGTGTGTTCTGACGTTTGTCATGTCCAGTTGACCTCCACTGTGTGTTTCTGACGTTTGTCATGTCCAGTTGACCTCTACTGTGTGTTCTGACGTTTGTTTGTCATGTCCAGTTGACCTCTACTGTGTGTTCTGACGTTTGTTTGTCATGTCCAGTTGACCTCCACTGTGTGTTCTGACGTTTGTCATGTTCAGTTGACCTCTACTGTGTGTTCTGATGTTTGTCATGTTCAGTTGACCTCCACTGTGTGTTTCTGACGTTTGTCAGGTTCAGTTGACCTCTACTGTGTGTTTCTGACGTTTGTCATGTCCAGTTGACCTCCACTGTGTTTCTGACATTTGTCATGTTCAGTTGACCTCCACTGTGTGTTTCTGACGTTTGTCATGTCCAGTTGACCTCTACTGTGTGTTCTGACGTTTGTTTGTCATGTCCAGTTGACCTCTACTGTGTGTTCTGACGTTTGTCATGTCCAGTTGACCTCCACTGTGTTTCTGACGTTTGTCATGTCCAGTTGACCTCCACTGTGTTTCTGACGTTTGTCAGGTTCAGTTGACCTTCACTGTGTGTTCTGACGTTTGTCAGGTTCAGTTGACCTCCACTGTGTTTCTGACGTTTGTCATGTCCAGTTGACCTCCACTGTGTGTTCTGACGTTTGTCATGTCCAGTTGACCTCTACTGTGTGTTCTGACGTTTGTCATGTCCAGTTGACCTCCACTGTGTTTCTGACGTTTGTCATGTCCAGTTGACCTCCACTGTGTTGCTGACGTTTGTCAGGTTCAGTTGACCTCCATTGTGTGTTATGACGTTTGTCAGGTTCAGTTGACCTCCACTGTGTGTTCTGACGTTTGTTTGTCATGTCCAGTTGACCTCCACTGTGTTTCTGACGTTTGTCATGTTCAGTTGACCTCCACTGTGTGTTTCTGACGTTTGTCATGTCCAGTTGACCTCCACTGTGTGTTTCTGACGTTTGTCATGTCCAGTTGACCTCCACTGTGTGTTTCTGACGTTTGTCATGTCCAGTTGACCTCTACTGTGTGTTCTGACGTTTGTTTGTCATGTTCAGTTGACCTCCACTGTGTGTTCTGACGTTTGTCATGTCCAGTTGACCTCCACTGTGTGTTCTGACGTTTGTCATGTTCAGTTGACCTCCACTGTGTGTTTCTGACGTTTGTCATGTCCAGTTGACCTCTACTGTGTGTTCTGACGTTTGTTTGTCATGTCCAGTTGACCTCTACTGTGTGTTCTGACGTTTGTTTGTCATGTCCAGTTGACCTCCACTATGTGTTCTGACGTTTGTCATGTTCAGTTGACCTCCACTGTGTTTCTGACGTTTGTCAGGTTCAGTTGACCTCTACTGTGTTTCTGACGTTTGTCATGTCCAGTTGACCTCCACTGTGTGTTTCTGACGTTTGTCATGTCCAGTTGACCTCCACTGTGTGTTTCTGACGTTTGTCATGTCCAGTTGACCTCCACTGTGTGTTTCTGACGTTTGTCATGTCCAGTTGACCTCTACTGTGTGTTCTGACGTTTGTTTGTCATGTCCAGTTGACCTCCACTGTGTGTTCTGACGTTTGTCATGTCCAGTTGACCTCCACTGTGTGTTCTGACGTTTGTTTGTCATGTTCAGTTGACCTCCACTGTGTGTTTCTGACGTTTGTCATGTCCAGTTGACCTCTACTGTGTGTTCTGACGTTTGTTTGTCATGTTCAGTTGACCTCCACTGTGTGTTCTGACGTTTGTCATGTCCAGTTGACCTCCACTGTGTGTTCTGACGTTTGTCATGTTCAGTTGACCTCCACTGTGTGTTTCTGACGTTTGTCATGTCCAGTTGACCTCTACTGTGTGTTCTGACGTTTGTTTGTCATGTCCAGTTGACCTCTACTGTGTGTTCTGACGTTTGTCATGTCCAGTTGACCTCCACTGTGTGTTCTGACGTTTGTCATGTTCAGTTGACCTCTACTGTGTGTTCTGATGTTTGTCATGTTCAGTTGACCTCCACTGTGTGTTTCTGACGTTTGTCAGGTTCAGTTGACCTCTACTGTGTGTTTCTGACGTTTGTCATGTTCAGTTGACCTCCACTGTGTGTTCTGACGTTTGTCATGTCCAGTTGACCTCCACTGTGTTTCTGACGTTTGTCATGTCCAGTTGACCTCTACTGTGTGTTCTGACGTTTGTTTGTCATGTTCAGTTGACCTCTACTGTGTGTTCTGACGTTTGTTTGTCATGTTCAGTTGACCTCTACTGTGTGTTCTGACGTTTGTCATGTCCAGTTGACCTCCACTGTGTGTTTCTGACGTTTGTCATGTCCAGTTGACCTCCACTGTGTTTCTGACGTTTGTCATGTCCAGTTGACCTCTACTGTGTGTTCTGACGTTTGTCATGTCCAGTTGACCTCCACTGTGTTTCTGACGTTTGTCATGTCCAGTTGACCTCCACTGTGTTTCTGACGTTTGTCAGGTTCAGTTGACCTCCACTGTGTGTTCTGACGTTTGTCAGGTTCAGTTGACCTCCACTGTGTGTTCTGACGTTTGTTTGTCATGTCCAGTTGACCTCCACTGTGTTTCTGACGTTTGTCATGTCCAGTTGACCTCCACTGTGTGTTCTGACGTTTGTCATGTCCAGTTGATCTCCACTGTATGTTCTGACGTTTGTCATGTCCAGTTGACCTCCACTGTGTGTTTCTGACGTTTGTCATGTCCAGTTGACCTCCACTGTATGTTCTGACGTTTGTCAGGTTCAGTTGACCTCCACTGTGTGTTTCTGACGTTTGTCATGTCCAGTTGACCTCCACTGTGTTTCTGACGTTTGTCATGTCCAGTTGACCTCCACTGTGTGTTCTGACGTTTGTCATGTCCAGTTGACCTCTACTGTGTGTTCTGACGTTTGTCATGTTCAGTTGACCTCCACTGTGTGTTTTTGACGTTTGTCATGTCCAGTTGACCTCCACTGTGTGTTCTGACGTGTTTCATGTCCAGTTGACCTCTACTGTGTGTTCTGACGTTTGTCATGTTCAGTTGACCTCCACTGTGTGTTCTGGCGTTTGTCATGTTCAGTTGACCTCCACTGTGTGTTTCTGACGTTTGTCATGTCCAGTTGACCTCTACTGTGTGTTCTGACGTTTGTCATGTTCAGTTGACCTCTACTGTGTGTTCTGACGTTTGTCATGTCCAGTTGACCTCCACTGTGTGTTCTGACGTTTGTCATGTTCAGTTGACCTCCACTGTGTGTTTCTGACGTTTGTCATGTCCAGTTGACCTCCACTGTGTGT
This sequence comes from Oncorhynchus clarkii lewisi, assembly GCF_045791955.1. Taxonomy (NCBI): domain Eukaryota; kingdom Metazoa; phylum Chordata; class Actinopteri; order Salmoniformes; family Salmonidae; genus Oncorhynchus; species Oncorhynchus clarkii. The sequence continues at coordinate 88,855,225 of NC_092148.1, read as the reverse complement.
TCTGACGTTTGTCATGTTCAGTTGACCTCCACTGTGTGTTTCTGACGTTTGTCATGTCCAGTTGACCTCTACTGTGTGTTCTGACGTTTGTTTGTCATGTCCAGTTGACCTCTACTGTGTGTTCTGACGTTTGTCATGTCCAGTTGACCTCCACTGTGTTTCTGACGTTTGTCATGTTCAGTTGACCTCCACTGTGTGTTTCTGACGTTTGTCATGTCCAGTTGACCTCCACTGTGTGTTTCTGACGTTTGTCATGTCCAGTTGACCTCCACTGTGTGTTTCTGACGTTTGTCATGTCCAGTTGACCTCTACTGTGTGTTCTGACGTTTGTTTGTCATGTTCAGTTGACCTCCACTGTGTGTTCTGACGTTTGTCATGTCCAGTTGACCTCCACTGTGTGTTCTGACGTTTGTTTGTCATGTTCAGTTGACCTCCACTGTGTGTTTCTGACGTTTGTCATGTCCAGTTGACCTCTACTGTGTGTTCTGACGTTTGTTTGTCATGTTCAGTTGACCTCCACTGTGTGTTCTGACGTTTGTCATGTCCAGTTGACCTCCACTGTGTGTTCTGACGTTTGTCATGTTCAGTTGACCTCCACTGTGTGTTTCTGACGTTTGTCATGTCCAGTTGACCTCTACTGTGTGTTCTGACGTTTGTTTGTCATGTCCAGTTGACCTCTACTGTGTGTTCTGACGTTTGTCATGTCCAGTTGACCTCCACTATGTGTTCTGACGTTTGTCATGTTCAGTTGACCTCCACTGTGTTTCTGACGTTTGTCAGGTTCAGTTGACCTCTACTGTGTTTCTGACGTTTGTCATGTCCAGTTGACCTCCACTGTGTGTTTCTGACGTTTGTCATGTCCAGTTGACCTCCACTGTGTGTTTCTGACGTTTGTCATGTCCAGTTGTCCTCCACTGTGTGTTTCTGACGTTTGTCATGTCCAGTTGACCTCTACTGTGTGTTCTGACGTTTGTTTGTCATGTCCAGTTGACCTCCACTGTGTGTTCTGACGTTTGTCATGTCCAGTTGACCTCCACTGTGTGTTCTGACGTTTGTTTGTCATGTTCAGTTGACCTCCACTGTGTGTTTCTGACGTTTGTCATGTCCAGTTGACCTCTACTGTGTGTTCTGACGTTTGTTTGTCATGTCCAGTTGACCTCCACTGTGTGTTCTGACGTTTGTCATGTTCAGTTGACCTCCACTGTGTGTTTCTGACGTTTGTCATGTCCAGTTGACCTCTACTGTGTGTTCTGACGTTTGTTTGTCATGTCCAGTTGACCTCTACTGTGTGTTCTGACGTTTGTCATGTCCAGTTGACCTCCACTGTGTGTTCTGACGTTTGTCATGTTCAGTTGACCTCTACTGTGTGTTCTGATGTTTGTCATGTTCAGTTGACCTCCACTGTGTGTTTCTGACGTTTGTCAGGTTCAGTTGACCTCTACTGTGTGTTTCTGACGTTTGTCATGTCCAGTTGACCTCCACTGTGTTTCTGACATTTGTCATGTTCAGTTGACCTCCACTGTGTGTTCTGACGTTTGTCATGTCCAGTTGACCTCCACTGTGTTTCTGACGTTTGTCATGTCCAGTTGACCTCTACTGTGTGTTCTGACGTTTGTTTGTCATGTTCAGTTGACCTCTACTGTGTGTTCTGACGTTTGTTTGTCATGTTCAGTTGACCTCTACTGTGTGTTCTGACGTTTGTCATGTCCAGTTGACCTCCACTGTGTGTTTCTGACGTTTGTCATGTCCAGTTGACCTCCACTGTGTTTCTGACGTTTGTCATGTCCAGTTGACCTCTACTGTGTGTTCTGACGTTTGTCATGTCCAGTTGACCTCCACTGTGTGTTCTGACGTTTGTCATGTCCAGTTGACCTCCACTGTGTTTCTGACGTTTGTCATGTCCAGTTGACCTCCACTGTGTTTCTGACGTTTGTCAGGTTCAGTTGACCTCCACTGTGTGTTCTGACGTTTGTCAGGTTCAGTTGACCTCCACTGTGTGTTCTGACGTTTGTTTGTCATGTCCAGTTGACCTCCACTGTGTTTCTGACGTTTGTCATGTCCAGTTGACCTCCACTGTGTGTTCTGACGTTTGTCATGTCCAGTTGACCTCCACTGTATGTTCTGACGTTTGTCATGTCCAGTTGACCTCCACTGTGTGTTTCTGACGTTTGTCATGTCCAGTTGACCTCCACTGTATGTTCTGACGTTTGTCAGGTTCAGTTGACCTCCACTGTGTGTTTCTGACGTTTGTCATGTCCAGTTGACCTCCACTGTGTGTTTCTGACGTTTGTCATGTCCAGTTGACCTCCACTGTGTTTCTGACGTTTGTCATGTCCAGTTGACCTCCACTGTGTGTTCTGACGTTTGTCATGTCCAGTTGACCTCTACTGTGTGTTCTGACGTTTGTCATGTTCAGTTGACCTCCACTGTGTGTTTCTGACGTTTGTCATGTCCAGTTGACCTCCACTGTGTGTTCTGACGTGTTTCATGTCCAGTTGACCTCTACTGTGTGTTCTGACGTTTGTCATGTCCAGTTGACCTCCACTGTGTTTCTGACGTTTGTCATGTTCAGTTGACCTCCACTGTGTGTTTCTGACGTTTGTCATGTCCAGTTGACCTCCACTGTGTGTTTCTGACGTTTGTCATGTCCAGTTGACCTCCACTGTGTGTTTCTGACGTTTGTCATGTCCAGTTGACCTCCACTGTGTGTTTCTGACGTTTGTCATGTCCAGTTGACCTCCACTGTGTGTTTCTGACGTTTGTCATGTCCAGTTGACCTCTACTGTGTGTTCTGACGTGTGTTTGTCATGTTCAGTTGACCTCCACTGTGTGTTCTGACGTTTGTCATGTCCAGTTGACCTCCACTGTGTGTTCTGACGTTTGTTTGTCATGTTCAGTTGACCTCCACTGTGTGTTTCTGACGTTTGTCATGTCCAGTTGACCTCTACTGTGTGTTCTGACGTTTGTTTGTCATGTTCAGTTGACCTCCACTGTGTGTTCTGACGTTTGTCATGTCCAGTTGACCTCCACTGTGTGTTCTGACGTTTGTCATGTTCAGTTGACCTCCACTGTGTGTTCTGACGTTTGTCATGTCCAGTTGACCTCTACTGTGTGTTCTGACGTTTGTTTGTCATGTCCAGTTGACCTCTACTGTGTGTTCTGACGTTTGTCATGTCCAGTTGACCTCCACTATGTGTTCTGACGTTTGTCATGTTCAGTTGACCTCCACTGTGTTTCTGACGTTTGTCAGGTTCAGTTGACCTCTACTGTGTTTCTGACGTTTGTCATGTCCAGTTGACCTCCACTGTGTGTTTCTGACGTTTGTCATGTCCAGTTGACCTCCACTGTGTGTTTCTGACGTTTGTCATGTCCAGTTGACCTCCACTGTGTGTTTCTGACGTTTGTCATGTCCAGTTGACCTCTACTGTGTGTTCTGACGTTTGTTTGTCATGTCCAGTTGACCTCCACTGTGTGTTCTGACGTTTGTCATGTCCAGTTGACCTCCACTGTGTGTTCTGACGTTTGTTTGTCATGTTCAGTTGACCTCCACTGTGTGTTTCTGACGTTTGTCATGTCCAGTTGACCTCTACTGTGTGTTCTGACGTTTGTTTGTCATGTCCAGTTGACCTCCACTGTGTGTTCTGACGTTTGTCATGTTCAGTTGACCTCCACTGTGTGTTTCTGACGTTTGTCATGTCCAGTTGACCTCTACTGTGTGTTCTGACGTTTGTTTGTCATGTCCAGTTGACCTCTACTGTGTGTTCTGACGTTTGTCATGTCCAGTTGACCTCCACTGTGTGTTCTGACGTTTGTCATGTTCAGTTGACCTCTACTGTGTGTTCTGATGTTTGTCATGTTCAGTTGACCTCCACTGTGTGTTTCTGACGTTTGTCAGGTTCAGTTGACCTCTACTGTGTGTTTCTGACGTTTGTCATGTCCAGTTGACCTCCACTGTGTTTCTGACGTTTGTCATGTTCAGTTGACCTCCACTGTGTGTTCTGACGTTTGTCATGTCCAGTTGACCTCCACTGTGTTTCTGACGTTTGTCATGTCCAGTTGACCTCTACTGTGTGTTCTGACGTTTGTTTGTCATGTTCAGTTGACCTCTACTGTGTGTTCTGACGTTTGTTTGTCATGTTCAGTTGACCTCTACTGTGTGTTCTGACGTTTGTCATGTCCAGTTGACCTCCACTGTGTGTTTCTGACGTTTGTCATGTCCAGTTGACCTCCACTGTGTTTCTGACGTTTGTCATGTCCAGTTGACCTCTACTGTGTGTTCTGACGTTTGTCATGTCCAGTTGACCTCCACTGTGTGTTCTGACGTTTGTCATGTCCAATTGACCTCCACTGTGTTTCTGACGTTTGTCATGTCCAGTTGACCTCCACTGTGTTTCTGACGTTTGTCAGGTTCAGTTGACCTCCACTGTGTGTTCTGACGTTTGTCAGGTTCAGTTGACCTCCACTGTGTGTTCTGACATTTGTTTGTCATGTCCAGTTGACCTCCACTGTGTTTTCTGACATTTGTCATGTCCAGTTGACCTCCACTGTGTGTTCTGACGTTTGTCATGTCCAGTTGACCTCCACTGTATGTTCTGACGTTTGTCATGTCCAGTTGACCTCCACTGTGTGTTTCTGACGTTTGTCATGTCCAGTTGACCTCCACTGTGTGTTCTGACGTTTGTCATGTCCAGTTGACCTCCACTGTGTGTTCTGACGTTTGTCATGTCCCTCCACTGTGTGTTTCTGACGTTTGTCATGTCTTGACCTCCACTGTGTGTTCTGACGTTTGTCATGTCCAGTTGACCTCCACTGTGTGTTCTGACGTTTGTCATGTCCAGTTGACCTCTACTGTGTGTTCTGACGTTTGTCATGTTCAGTTGACCTCCACTGTGTGTTTCTGACGTTTGTCATGTCCAGTTGACCTCCACTGTGTGTTCTGACGTGTTTCATGTCCAGTTGACCTCTACTGTGTGTTCTGACGTTTGTCATGTCCAGTTGACCTCCACTGTGTTTCTGACGTTTGTCATGTTCAGTTGACCTCCACTGTGTGTTTCTGACGTTTGTCATGTCCAGTTGACCTCCACTGTGTGTTTCTGACGTTTGTCATGTCCAGTTGACCTCCACTGTGTGTTTCTGACGTTTGTCATGTCCAGTTGACCTCCACTGTGTGTTTCTGACGTTTGTCATGTCCAGTTGACCTCCACTGTGTGTTTCTGACGTTTGTCATGTCCAGTTGACCTCTACTGTGTGTTCTGACGTTTGTTTGTCATGTTCAGTTGACCTCCACTGTGTGTTCTGACGTTTGTTTGTCATGTCCAGTTGACCTCCACTGTGTGTTCTGACGTTTGTCATGTTCAGTTGACCTCCCCTGTGTGTTTCTGACGTTTGTCATGTCCAGTTGACCTCTACTGTGTGTTCTGACGTTTGTTTGTCATGTCCAGTTGACCTCTACTGTGTGTTCTGACGTTTGTCATGTCCAGTTGACCTCCACTGTGTGTTCTGACGTTTGTCATGTTCAGTTGACCTCTACTGTGTGTTCTGATGTTTGTCATGTTCAGTTGACCTCCACTGTGTGTTTCTGACGTTTGTCAGGTTCAGTTGACCTCTACTGTGTGTTTCTGACGTTTGTCATGTCCAGTTGACCTCCACTGTGTTTCTGACATTTGTTATGTTCAGTTGACCTCCACTGTGTGTTCTGACGTTTGTCATGTCCAGTTGACCTCCACTGTGTTTCTGACGTTTGTCATGTCCAGTTGACCTCTACTGTGTGTTCTGACGTTTGTTTGTCATGTTCAGTTGACCTCTACTGTGTGTTCTGACGTTTGTTTGTCATGTTCAGTTGACCTCTACTGTGTGTTCTGACGTTTGTCATGTCCAGTTGACCTCCACTGTGTGTTTCTGACGTTTGTCATGTCCAGTTGACCTCCACTGTGTTTCTGACGTTTGTCATGTCCAGTTGACCTCTACTGTGTGTTCTGACGTTTGTCATGTCCAGTTGACCTCCACTGTGTGTTCTGACGTTTGTCATGTCCAGTTGACCTCCACTGTGTTTCTGACGTTTGTCATGTCCAGTTGACCTCCACTGTGTTTCTGACGTTTGTCAGGTTCAGTTGACCTCCACTGTGTGTTCTGACGTTTGTCAGGTTCAGTTGACCTCCACTGTGTGTTCTGACGTTTGTTTGTCATGTCCAGTTGACCTCCACTGTGTTTCTGACGTTTGTCATGTCCAGTTGACCTCCACTGTGTGTTCTGACGTTTGTCATGTCCAGTTGACCTCCACTGTATGTTCTGACGTTTGTCATGTCCAGTTGACCTCCACTGTGTGTTTCTGACGTTTGTCATGTTCAGTTGACCTCCACTGTGTGTTTCTGACGTTTGTCATGTCCAGTTGACCTCCACTGTGTGTTCTGACGTGTTTCATGTCCAGTTGACCTCTACTGTGTGTTCTGACGTTTGTCATGTTCAGTTGACCTCCACTGTGTGTTCTGGCGTTTGTCATGTTCAGTTGACCTCCACTGTGTGTTTCTGACGTTTGTCATGTCCAGTTGACCTCTACTGTGTGTTCTGACGTTTGTCATGTTCAGTTGACCTCTACTGTGTGTTCTGACGTTTGTTTGTCATGTCCAGTTGACCTCCACTGTGTGTTCTGACGTTTGTCATGTTCAGTTGACCTCCCCTGTGTGTTTCTGACGTTTGTCATGTCCAGTTGACCTCTACTGTGTGTTCTGACGTTTGTTTGTCATGTCCAGTTGACCTCTACTGTGTGTTCTGACGTTTGTCATGTCCAGTTGACCTCCACTGTGTGTTCTGACGTTTGTCATGTTCAGTTGACCTCTACTGTGTGTTCTGATGTTTGTCATGTTCAGTTGACCTCCACTGTGTGTTTCTGACGTTTGTCAGGTTCAGTTGACCTCTACTGTGTGTTTCTGACGTTTGTCATGTCCAGTTGACCTCCACTGTGTTTCTGACATTTGTCATGTTCAGTTGACCTCCACTGTGTGTTCTGACGTTTGTCATGTCCAGTTGACCTCCACTGTGTTTCTGACGTTTGTCATGTCCAGTTGACCTCTACTGTGTGTTCTGACGTTTGTTTGTCATGTTCAGTTGACCTCTACTGTGTGTTCTGACGTTTGTTTGTCATGTTCAGTTGACCTCTACTGTGTGTTCTGACGTTTGTCATGTCCAGTTGACCTCCACTGTGTGTTTCTGACGTTTGTCATGTCCAGTTGACCTCCACTGTGTTTCTGACGTTTGTCATGTCCAGTTGACCTCTACTGTGTGTTCTGACGTTTGTCATGTCCAGTTGACCTCCACTGTGTGTTCTGACGTTTGTCATGTCCAGTTGACCTCCACTGTGTTTCTGACGTTTGTCATGTCCAGTTGACCTCCACTGTGTTTCTGACGTTTGTCAGGTTCAGTTGACCTCCACTGTGTGTTCTGACGTTTGTCAGGTTCAGTTGACCTCCACTGTGTGTTCTGACGTTTGTTTGTCATGTCCAGTTGACCTCCACTGTGTTTCTGACGTTTGTCATGTCCAGTTGACCTCCACTGTGTTTCTGACGTTTGTCATGTCCAGTTGACCTCTACTGTGTGTTCTGACGTTTGTTTGTCATGTTCAGTTGACCTCCACTGTGTGTTCTGACGTTTGTTTGTCATGTCCAGTTGACCTCCACTGTGTGTTCTGACGTTTGTCATGTCCAGTTGACCTCCACTGTATGTTCTGACGTTTGTCATGTCCAGTTGACCTCCACTGTGTGTTTCTGACGTTTGTCATGTTCAGTTGACCTCCACTGTGTGTTTCTGACGTTTGTCATGTCCAGTTGACCTCCACTGTGTGTTCTGACGTTTTCATGTCCAGTTGACCTCTACTGTGTGTTCTGACGTTTGTCATGTTCAGTTGACCTCCACTGTGTGTTCTGGCGTTTGTCATGTTCAGTTGACCTCCACTGTGTGTTTCTGACGTTTGTCATGTCCAGTTGACCTCTACTGTGTGTTCTGACGTTTGTCATGTTCAGTTGACCTCTACTGTGTGTTCTGACGTTTGTCATGTCCAGTTGACCTCCACTGTGTGTTCTGACGTTTGTCATGTTCAGTTGACCTCCACTGTGTGTTTCTGACGTTTGTCATGTCCAGTTGACCTCCACTGTGTGTTCTGACGTTTGTCATGTTCAGTTGACCTCCACTGTGTGTTTCTGACGTTTGTCATGTCCAGTTGACCTCTACTGTGTGTTCTGACGTTTGTTTGTCATGTCCAGTTGACCTCTACTGTGTGTTCTGACGTTTGTCATGTCCAGTTGACCTCCACTGTGTGTTCTGACGTTTGTCATGTTCAGTTGACCTCTACTGTGTGTTCTGATGTTTGTCATGTTCAGTTGACCTCCACTGTGTGTTTCTGACGTTTGTCAGGTTCAGTTGACCTCTACTGTGTGTTTCTGACGTTTGTCATGTCCAGTTGACCTCCACTGTGTTTCTGACGTTTGTCATGTCCAGTTGACCTCCACTGTGTGTTCTGACGTTTGTCATGTCCAGTTGACCTCCACTGTGTGTTTCTGACGTTTGTCATGTCCAGTTGACCTCCACTGTGTTTCTGACGTTTGTCATGTCCAGTTGACCTCTACTGTGTGTTCTGACGTTTGTCATGTCCAGTTGACCTCCACTGTGTGTTCTGACGTTTGTCATGTCCAGTTGACCTCCACTGTGTTTCTGACGTTTGTCAGGTTCATGTCCAGTGTGTTACCTCCACTGTGTGTTCTGACGTTTGTCATGTCCAGTTGACCTCCACTGTGTTTCTGACGTTTGTCATGTCCAGTTGACCTCCACTGTGTGTTCTGACTTTTGTCATGTCCAGTTGACCTCCACTGTATGTTCTGACGTTTGTCATGTCCAGTTGACCTCCACTGTGTGTTTCTGACGTTTGGCATGTCCAGTTGACCTCTACTGTGTGTTCTGACGTTTGTCATGTCCAGTTGACCTCCACTGTGTGTTCTGACGTTTGTCATGTCCAGTTGACCTCCACTGTGTTTCTGACGTTTGTCATGTCCAGTTGACCTCCACTGTGTTTCTGACGTTTGTCATGTCCAGTTGACCTCTACTGTGTGTTCTGACGTTTGTCATGTTCAGTTGACCTCCACTGTGTGTTTCTGACGTTTGTCATGTCCAGTTGACCTCCACTGTGTGTTCTGACGTTTGTCATGTCCAGTTGACCTCTACTGTGTGTTCTGACGTTTGTCATGTTCAGTTGACCTCCACTGTGTGTTCTGACGTTTGTCAGATTCAGTTGACCTCCACTGTGTGTTTCTGACATTTGTCATGTCCAGTTGGTCTCCACTGTGTTTCTGACGTTTGTCAGGTCCAGTTGACCTCCACTGTGTGTTCTGACGTTTGTCTTCCCCTGTCCTTCCTAGGCCCTTCAGGCGAGTGACAGATAAAGGGGTGCTGCATTGGGACAGGATTCACAAGCTGGAGAAGGGGAAAATCTACAAACAGGTATATGGAAAACGGTTCTAGAGCAGTCTTTCTACTAGGACCCCTGTGGTACTTGAACCCCTGATGCACTAGGACCCCTGATGTACTAGGACCCCTGGTGTACTAGGACCCCTGGTGTACTAGGACCCCTGATGTACTAGGACCCCTGTGGTACTTGAACCCCTGATGCACTAGGACCCCTGATGTACTAGGACCCCTGATGCACTAGGACCCCTGATGCACTAGGACCCCTGATGTACTTAAATGGTACTTGGCCCCCTGTGGTACTTGGACCCCTGATGCACTAGGACCCCTGATGTACTAGGACCCTTGATGCACTAGGACCCCTGATGCACTAGGACCCCTGATGCACTTGGAATCCTGATGTACTAGGACCCCTGATGTACTAGGACCCCTGATGTACTAGGACCCCTGATGTACTAGGACCCCTGTGGTACTTGAACCCCTGATGCACTAGGACCCCTGATGTACTAGGACCCCTGATGCACTAGGACCCCTGATGCACTAGGACGCCTGATGCACTAGGACCCCTGATGTACTTGAATGGTACTTGGCCCCCTGTGGTACTTGGACCCCTGATGCACTAGGACCCCTGATGTACTAGGACCCCTGATGTACTTGAACCCTTGATGCACTAGGACCCCTGATGCACTAGGACCCCTGATGCACTAGGACTCCTGATGTACTAGGACCCCCGATGTACTAGGACCCCTGATGTACTAGGACCCCTGATGTACTAGGACCCCTGATGTACTAGGACCCCATATGTACTAGGACGCCTGATGTACTTGTACCCCTGATGTACTAGGACCCCTGATGTACTTGTACCCCTGATGTACTTGGACCCCTGATGTACTAGGACCCCAGATGTACTTGTACCCCAGATGTACTTGTACCCCTGATGTACTTGGACCCCTGATGTACTAGGACCCCAGATGTACTAGGACCCCAGATGTACTTGTACCCCAGATGTACTTGTACCCCTGATGTACTAGGACCCCTGATGTACTAGGACCCCTGATGTACTAGGACCCCTGGTGTACTAGGACCCCAGATGTACTAGGACCCCAGATGTACTAGGACCCCTGGTGTACTTGGACCCCTGGTGTACTAGGACCCCTGGTGTACTTGGACCCCTGGTGTACTTGGACCCCTGATGTACTAGGACCCCTGATGTACTAGGACCCCTGGTGTACTAGGACCCCTGATGTACTAGGACCCCTGATGTACTTGGACCCCTGATGCACTAGGACCCCTGATGTACTTGGACCCCTGATGTACTAGGACCCCTGATGTACTAGGACCCCTGATGTACTAGGACCCCTGATGTACTTGAACCCTTGATGCACTAGGACCCCTGATGCACTAGGACCCCTGATGTACTAGGACCCCTGATGTACTAGGACCCCTGATGTACTAGGACCCATGATGTACTAGGACCCCTGATGTACTTGGTCTATTCACAAGGTGGTTCTTGAGAAGACACATGAGACTATAGGCTTACAGTAGAATGCACAAGAGGGGGTACTTCAGGGGTCCAAGTACAGGACAGAGCACAATGTAATCATTCGGTGGTGAAGTAACCAAAAAAAGGTTGACAACTACTGTTCTAGAGATGTAGCTCTGGGAATAACTGACTGTTTTCTTTGTTCTGCAGGGAAACCTCTATGAGTTCCTGAGACTGACTGGCTGGAGGGGGTCCAAGGTGTTGTACTTTGGAGATCACATTTACAGTGACCTGGCAGTAAGTCTAACCATTGCTTTTACACTGCATAGGTTAATATTTAAAATGATCTTAGAAAATGTTCACACCATCATAGAAACGACACGGTCAGATATTAATATATAGGTTTTTAGTTAAGTAGCGTTTAAAAAAAAATAAAAACGAAAGGTCAGCCCATGATTGGCTGGCCTGTTACCGAAACAGAGGTATTTGAGTTGTTCTGTGGTTTATCGACTCCTCAGGTTTGAGAAAAAGGTTTCTATAAATCCATGTGTTATATGTGGGTGTGTAGGACCTGACCCTGAAGCACGGCTGGAGGACTGGCGCCATCATCCCTGAGCTGAGGAAAGAGATCAAGATCATGAACACTGAGGAATGTGTTCACCTGATGACCTGGTTACAGGGTCTGACTGGGCTGATAGAACACATGCAGGTAGGTGGGGGTGGGAGGAGGTGTGGGTGGGTGGGTGGGTGTCTGTCTGTCTGTCTGTCTGTCTGCTCTATGTCTGCAGCTATGAACCTAAAGAGCGTCTACTTTGCTCCCTCCTTCCCAGCGCCACAGACATGTAGTCTCAGTACGTACAGCATACATTATCTCCTCCCTCCTTCCCAGCACCACAGATATGTAGTCTCAGTATGTACAGCATACAGTATCTCCTCCCTCCTTCCCAGCACCACAGATATGTAGTCTCAGTATGTACAGCATACATTCTCTCCTCCCTCCTTCCCAGCACCACAGACATGTAGTCTCAGTACGTACAGCATGCATTATCTCCTCCCTCCTTCCCAGCACCACAGATATGTAGTCTCAGTACGTACAGCATACATTCTCTCCTCCCTCCTTCCCAGCACCACAGATATGTAGTCTCAGTACGTACAGCATACATTCTCTCCTCCCTCCCTTCCAGCACCACAGATATGTAGTCTCAGTACGTACAGCATACATTCTCTCCTCCCTCCCTTCCAGCACCACAGATATGTAGTCTCAGTACGTACAGCATACATTCTCTCCTCCCTCCTTCCCAGCACCACAGATATGTAGTCTCAGTACGTACAGCATACATTCTCTCCTCCCTCCCTTCCAGGTCCACAGAGATCCAGCTTCTCAAGCTGTCGTCCAGGAGTGGATCGAAGAGAGAGAAGCCATGAGGTACCATTGGGGGAAGAGCTTATGTATATATATATATATATGCTATATTATTAGTTGTTATATGCTATATTGTTAGTTGTTATATGCTATATTGTTAGTTGTTATATGCTATATTGTTAGTTGTTATATGCTATGTTGTTAGTTGTTATATGCTATATTGTTAGTTGTTATATGCTATATTGTTAGTTGTTATATGCTATATTGTTAGTTGTTTGTGCTATGTTGTTAGTTGTTATATGCTATATTGTTAGTTGTTATATGCTATATTGTTAGTTGTTATATGCTATATTGCTAGTTGTTATATGCTATGTTGTTATATGCTATATTGTTAGTTGTTATATGCTATATTGTTAGTTGTTATATGCTATATTGTTAGTTGTTATATGCTATATTGTTAGTTGTTATATGCTATGTTGTTAGTTGTTATATGCAACATTGTTAGTTGTTATATGCTATGTTGTTAGTTGTTATATGCTATATTGTTAGTTGTTATATGCTATATTGTTACAGTGCCTTGCGAAAGTATTCGGCCCCCTTGAACTTTGCGACCTTTTGCCACATTTCAGGCTTCAAACATAAAGATATAAAACTGTATTTTTTTGTGAAGAATCAACAACAAGTGGGACACAATCATGAAGTGGAACAACATTTATTGGATATTTCAAACTTTTTTAACAAATCAAAAACTGAAAAATTGGGCGTGCAAAATTATTCAGCCCCCTTAAGTTAATACTTTGTAGCGCCACCTTTTGCTGCGATTACAGCTGTAAGTCGCTTGGGGTATGTCTCTATCAGTTTTGCACATCGAGAGACTGACATTTTTTCCCATTCCTCCTTGCAAAACAGCTCGAGCTCATTGAGGTTGGATGGAGAGCATTTGTGAACAGCAGTTTTCAGTTCTTTCCACAGATTCTCGATTGGATTCAGGTCTGGACTTTGACTTGGCCATTCTAACACCTGGATATGTTTATTTTTGAACCATTCCATTGTAGATTTTGCTTTATGTTTTGGATCATTGTCTTGTTGGAAGACAAATCTCCGTCCCAGTCTCAGGTCTTTTGCAGACTCCATCAGGTTTTCTTCCAGAATGGTCCTGTATTTGGCTCCATCCATCTTCCCATCAATTTTAACCATCTTCCCTGTCCCTGCTGAAGAAAAGCAGGCCCAAACCATGATGCTGCCACCACCATGTTTGACAGTGGGGATGGTGTGTTCAGGGTGATGAGCTGTGTTGCTTTTACGCCAAACATAACGTTTTGCATTGTTGTCAAAAAGTTCAATTTTGCTTTCATCTGACCAGAGCACCTTCTTCCACATGTTTGGTGTGTCTCCCAGGTGGCTCCCAGGTGTCTCCCACCTCAGCTGTAGATCTCTGCAGTTCATCCAGAGTGATCATGGGCCTCTTGGCTGCATCTCTGATCAGTCTTCTCCTTGTATGAGCTGAAAGTTTAGAGGGACGGCCAGGTCTTGGTAAATTTGCAGTGGTCTGATACTCCTTCCATTTCAATATTATCGCTTGCACAGTGCTCCTTGGGATGTTTAAAGCTTGGGAAATCTTTTTGTATCCAAATCCAGCTTTAAACTTCTTCACAACAGGACCTGCCTGGTGTGTTCCTTGTTCTTCATGATGCTCTCTGCGCTTTTAACGGACCTCTGAGACTATCACAGTGCAGGTGCATTTATACGGAGACTTTATTACACACAGGTGGATTGTATTTATCATCATTAGTCATTTAGGTCAACATTGGATCATTCAGAGATCCTCACTGAACTTCTGGAGAGAGTTTGCTGCACTGAAAGTAAAGGGGCTGAATAATTTTGCACGCCCAATTTTTCAGTTTTTGATTTGTTAAAAAAGTTTGAAATATCCAATAAATATCGTTCCACTTCATGATTGTGTCCCACTTGTTGTTGATTCTTCACAAAAAAATACAGTTTTATATCTTTATGTTTGAAGCCTGAAATGTGGCAAAAGGTCGCAAAGTTCAAGGGGGCCGAATACTTTCGCAAGGCACTGTAGTTATATGCTATATTGTTAGTTATATACTATATTGTTAGTTCCTTTATGTAGCTTCCCTTCAAATAAAGTCTTGCCCATAGTTCCCTATAGGTGGCTGTACCCATTAAATGTTTGAGAGGATAATTAGTGTTTTTAAACTTACTTTCTCTCTTTTTTTACAGATATTTCTCTTAACATGCAAAACGAGCACTAACAATATTGTACATCTTTCGTCAAACAACAGATCGCAGACAAAGGACATCTTCAACGGCCAGTTTGGGAGTCTCTTCCGGACCTACCACAACCCCACCTACTTCTCCCGCCGCCTGTCTCGTTTCGCTGACATCTACATGGCGTCCCTCAGCTGTCTGCTCAACTATGACTTCCATCACACCTTCTTCCCCCGTCGTACGCCCCTGCAACACGAGTCACCCTTCTGGCCCGAGCAGACCAGCGCCGGGGCCCTGAAGATGCCCTTCATACCCCCACAGAACCACAACTGAAGAGTAGAACAGGGAATGGGGGGGGGGGGTGGTTCAGTGTGACACCCCGTCCGGGCTAGAGAGGCTAGGGTGACGGGTTTCACTGCGACACTCCGTCCAAGACCTGATCTAAGTAGAGAGGGAAGGTGGAAGGGGTTCATTGTGACACTCTGTCTTGACCTAATCTGAATAGAGAAGGGAAGGGTTTCACTGCGACACTCTGTCCAGGACCTGATCTGAGTAGAGAGGGGAAGGGACGGGTTTCACTGCGACACTCTGTCCAAGACCTGATCTGAGTAGAGAGGGGGAAGGGGTTCATTGTGACACTCTGTCTTGACCTGCTCTGGACACAGAGCTCTCAAATACCTGTTTCACTCTATCATGCTGACCTGAAACATACATATCATGCTGACCTGAAACATACTGAAACATATGTAGACAAGCCAGCTGAGTAGAGTGAAAGGGGTAGAAGATGGCGTACAGGACTCTGCTGACTCTGACTTACTGTCTCTATTTTCCACTGATGTCATCTCCTGTTGACCTTACTCTATTTTCTACTGATGTCATCTCATGTTGACCTTACTCTATTTTCTACTGACTTCATCTCATGTTGACCTTACTCTATTTTCTACTGATGTCATCTCATGTTGACCTTACTCTATTTTCTACTGACTTCATCTCATGTTGACCTTACTCTATTTTCTACTGATGTCATCTCATGTTGACCTTACTCTATTTTCCACTGATGTCATCTCATGTTGACCTTACTCTATTTTCCACTGATGTCATATCATGTTGACCTTACGGCTGTCAGTAACTTCAATACTGACCTGCTCTGCTTTTATAATCTCGCTTTTATATGTGTAGGTTGAATTTAAAACAGTAACTCTTAAATATTTCTGCCATATTTCTGTTTTAGGTTGAAAACTAGCGGTACGGTTAGCTTAGTACGCTATACCAAAACACTACACAATACGTTTGCTTGAATGTTCTTGACACACATACAGAATGGAAACAAATAACAATTTACTCAGATCTGAAAACTTGCATCCAAACAATATACAGTTGAAGTCGGAAGTTTACATACACCTTAGCCAACTACATTTAAACTCAACATTTAATCCTAGTAACAATTCCCTGTCTTAGGTCAGTTAGGATCACCACTTTATTTTAAGAATGTGAAATGTCAGAACAATAGTAGAGAGAATGATTTCTTTCAGCTTTTATTTCTTTCATCACATTCCCAGTGGGTCAGAAGTTTACATAGACTCAATTAGTATTTGGTAGCATTGCCTTTAAATTGTTTAACTTGGGTGAAACATTTCGGGTAGCCTTTCACAAGCTTTCCACAATAAGTTGGGTGAATTGTGGCCCATTCCTCCTGACAGAGCTGGTGTAACTGAGTCAGGCTTGTAGGCCTCGTTGCTCGCACACAATGTTTTCAGTTCAGCCAACAGATTTTCTATAGGATTGAGGTCAGGGTTTTAAGATGGCCACTCCAATACCTTGACTTTGTAGTCCTTAAGCCATTTTGCCACAACTTTGGAAGTATGCTTGTCCATTGTCCATTTGGAAGACCTATTTGTGACCAGGCTTTAACTTCCTGACTGATGTCTTCAGATGTTGCTTCAATATATCCACATAATTGTCCCACCTCATGATGCCATCTATTTTGTGAACTACACCAGTCCCTCCTGCAGCAAAGCACCCCCACAACACGATGCTGCCAACCCCCGTGCTTCACGGTTGGGATGGTGTTCTTCGGCTTGCAAGACTCCCCCTTTTCCCTCCCAACACAATAATGGTCATTATGGCCAAACAGTTCTATTTTTATTTCATCAGACCAGAGGACATTTCTCCAAAAAGTACGATCCCCCATGTGCAGTTGCAAACCGTAGTCTGGCTTTTTTTATGGTGGTTTTGGAGCAGTGGCTTCTTCCTTGCTAAGTGGCCTTTCAGGTTATGTCCATATAGGACTTGTTACTGTGGATATAGATACTTTTCTACCTGTTTCCTCCAGCATCTTCACAAGGTCCTTTGCTGTTGTTCTGGGATTGATTTGCACTTTCCGCACCAAAGTACATTCATCTCTAGGAGACAGAATGCGTCTCCTTCCTGAGCGGTATGACGGCCGCGTGGTCCCATGGTGTTTATACTTGCGTGCTATTGTTTGTACAGATGAATGTGGTACCTTCAGGCGTTTGGAAATTGCTCCCAAGGATGAACCAGACTTGTGTAGGTCTACAATTTTTTTTCTGAGGTTTTGGCTGATTTATTTTGATTTTCCCATGATGTCAAGCCTCTGCTTGAAGGTAGGCCTTTAGTTTGAAGGTAGGCCTTGAAATACATCCACAGGTACACCTCCAATTGACTCAAATTATGTCAATTAGCCTATCAGAAGCTTCTAAAGCCATGACATACTTTTCTAGAATGTTCCAAGCTGTTTAAAGGCACAGTCAACTTAGTGTATGTAAACTTCTGGCCCACTGGAATTGTGATACAGTGAAATATTCTGTCTGTAAACAATTGTTGGAAAAATTACTTGTGTCATGCACAAAGTAGATTTCCTAACCTACTTGCCAAATCTATAGTTTGTTAACAAGAAATTTGTGGAGTGGTTGAAAAACAAGTTTTAATGACTCCAACCTAAGTGTATGTAAACTTCCGACTTCAACCGTACATGACCCTAAGCATGATGGGACGTTAATTGCTTAATTAACTCAGGAACCACATCGGTGTGGTAGCACCTGCTTTCAATATACTTTGTATCCCTCCATTTCCTCCCGTGTTTCCATGGTTTCGGAAGTTACCTGTTTGTGTAAACAAAGGAACAGTTGGTTATAAGGGACTTTTAACCAATGGTGGTCTTTGAACCAATAAGAACAGAGAAAGACGAGATATAAACTAATGAGTTGAATATCTTGACAATTCGACATGTTCAAGACACACTCTGAAATGCCTTAAGCTTTTGCACACTATAACTGCCCTGTCGATCTCTCTGTCTTTTAGAACAGGCTCTATTTACCTTAGTAATAATGTAGATACCCTAAAATCATACTTTCCACAAAGGCTTAATCATTATTAATAGTCCTTACTAGTTAAGGTGTCTATCAATGTGGTTAGTACAACGGATAGAACAGTCAGTTTACAACAGAATGTTCTTATTTGTTTTTATAGAAAAGAGGACATATGCTGTATTTCATGGGCAAATCTATTTATCATTGTGTCCAGTAATTTCTAGGCTGTATTTGAGTTGCTTGGCTATATTTTTCTTTGTTTGTTTGTTTTCATAAACATTCTGCTTTAAAAAAAACAACAACCTTGCTTTCAATCTAGATATAAAATTGTGTTTAAATCATTGACTTTGCACTGAAATGTTCATAAATGAGTTGTATTAGTTTTGTGGGGGAAACGAACAAGAAAATAACTTCTGTTTCTTGTCATGATACGGTCAGAATGTTTGAGAAATCTATTCTATTATCTGTATATTCTAAATCTATTCTATTATCTGTATATTCTAAATCTATTCTATTATCTGTATATTCTAAATCTATTCTATTATCTGTATATTCTAAATCTATTCTATTATCTGTATATTCTAAATCTATTCTATTATCTGTATATTCTAAATCTATTCTATTATCTGTATATTCTAAATCTATTCTATTATCTGTATATTCTAAATCTATTCTATTATCTGTATATTCTAAATCTATTCTATTATCTGTATATTCTAAATCTATTCTATTATCTGTATATTCTAAATCTATTCTATTATCTGTATATTCTAAATCTATTCTATTATCTGTATATTCTAAATCTATTCTATTATCTGTATATTCTAAATCTATTCTATTATCTGTATATTCTAAATCTATTCTATTATCTGTATATTCTAAATCTATTCTATTATCTGTATATTCTAAATCTATTCTATTATCTGTATATTCTAAATCTATTCTATTATCTGTATATTCTAAATCTATTCTATTATCTGTATATTCTAAATCTATTCTATTATCTGTATATTCTAAATCTATTCTATTATCTGTATATTCTAAATCTATTCTATTATCTGTATATTCTAAATCTTCTATTATCTGTATATTCTAAATCTATTCTATTATCTGTATATTCTAAATCTATTCTATTATCTGTATATTCTAAATCTATTATCTCTTCTTTGAGAGAGATTGTTCATGGTTGAAAAAGTGAAGAAAAAAAAGTGGTCTTGTTGGAAAAACTCACATTGAGAGAATTTTATCCAAAGCCTGTATAGTTTACATACATGTCCATCTTGTAATTTGTGTTTTTTTTTCTTTGGGAGTGTGTTTTTGATTTGATTATGAATTATGATTATGATCATAATTATGATTATGAATTAAAGATGGCAACAACCTAATCTTGTTCCTAGGGCTAGATTTCAGTTATCCACCCTTTCCTTGCCTCAGAGAAAAGTCAGGAAAGGAAATATCTTTTATCTAACCTCTTGTCTCTCAATGTAAATGTATATTGAATTGACCCAGTTGGCTAAAAATAATTTAGAAAATGCACTTTTGACACAGGCAGGGTATATCTTAGGCCCAGGGCTGTCTCTGGGCCTACACTTTGCACCTTTTTCAATACGGAACTCTCAATAAATCCTGATCAGATTAATCAATATAATCGTACAAATCATGTTAGGGAGCAATTCCCAAATGGGTTTTTAAGTTGGTGTTGAGCAGCATGTTCTCAATGACAGATAATCCAAAATGTAATAAGACATCCTGAATACAGAAGCTATTTAACTAGGATCAGACATAATAAGATCAAGCTATGACGTTTGGGCTTTGATTGAGATGGGATACAGACAGCAAAGGACCTTTTTTCTGTAGTTTCTTGGTCATATGGTGGAGAGCGTGCGTTTTAAATTAAGCACCATGGACAGCACCACTGCCGTCGGCACACCTTGGCGCTTCGGCCCGACTTTGAACTCTACTTCACCGGGCTTCAAATCTAGTACTGTGGCGCCCACGATTTTTCCACGGGCAGGCTACAGCATCCTCTCCTATCTTATGTTCATCAATGCAATTTTCTCTGTTTTTAACAATACTCTGGTGATAACGGTGTTGATGAAGAATCGTACTCTCCTCAACCCAATGAATGTGATCATCCTCAGTTTAGCCGTGTCCGATTTGATGATAGCCTTGTGCGGTTCGTCGATAGTCACCATTACCAACTATCATGGTTCATTCTTTCTTGGCGACGAGTTCTGCATCTTTCAAGGATTTGCTGTCAACTATTTCGGTAAAGTATTACATTTTTATTTTTATATAGGATGTCTTTGAATCATGTGAACTGAACTCAAACTTTTAATAAAAAAAACAATGTTTTGTTGTTGTAGCCCGAAAGTGTTGAAAATGCAAGTCTAATTCGATCAAGTTAACTCAATGTGTTGAATTGGGTTTGGGGGGGGGGGGGGTATTCAGATCTGTAATCTTCTGGTTGTGAAGCCAGGGTTCATATCCTGATGATCTAAGATCAGTTTGACATTTTAGATCACAATGGACAGTATTACATGGACAGGATCAGAATCGGGTCCTAGATCAGCACTCATACTCTCAGACACTTTATGAACACACTGCCCCCCCCCCGGTCTCCTCTCCCTCAGGTCTGGTGTCTATGTGCACGTTAACACTGCTGGCGTACGAGCGCTACATCGTGGTGTGTAAGCCCATGGCAGGCTTCAAGATGAACGTACGTCGGAGCTTTCAGGGGCTCCTGGGGGTCTGGCTGTTCTGTTTGTTCTGGGCCGTGCCCCCACTGCTGGGTTGGAGCTCCTATGGACCCGAGGGCGTCCAGACCTCCTGCTCTCTGGGCTGGGAGGAGAGGCCAGTATAATGTCTTATAACTTGTAATAGGCATGTATGAGCCTTTATAATGCCCTGTAACATGGTTTATAGTGTGTTATAACTTGTTTATAATGTTCTGTAGCATGGTTTATAGTGTGTTATGACTTGTTTATAATGTCCTGTAACATGGTTTATAGTGTGTTATAACTTGTTTATAATGTCCTGTAACATGGTTTATAATGTGTTATAACTTGTTTATAATGTCCTATAGCATGGTTTATAATGTGTTATAACTTGTTTATAATGTCCTATAGCATGGTTTATAATGTGTAATGTCTCTCCAGGTCCTGGAGTAACTATAGTTACCTGATCCTGTACACGCTGTTCTGTTTCCTCCTGCCTGTCGCAATCATCATCTACTGTTACGCCAATGTCCTCACCTCCATGAGACGGGTACATATAGAGACTCAGCTCCCTGAGGGACATACCTTTTTTTAGTCAGTTTCTGTCCATATACCAAGTGTACAAAAGCCTCTTCCAGTTGGGATAGAGGGACTGTAACAGGGACTGTTCCTATAACTGGAGACTTTCAGAGGGGTTTAGACGCTGAGGACTGTGTCTGCAAGCTTAAACGGATCCTGTCGGTCGTGGGTTATCATCTTCCTCTTCTTCCTCCTCTCCCCCCTCTTCCTCCTCCTCCAGCTTAACCGTAGTACGGAGTTGCAGGGCGGTCGTCCCTGTCTGCAGGACAACGAGCGGGCGGTAAGGATAGTGCTGGCCATGATCGGGGCCTTCTTTGTCTGCTGGCTGCCCTACACAGCCCTGTCCGTGGTGGTTGTGGTGGACCCAGAACTCCACATCCCTCCGCTGGTGGCTACCATGCCTATGTACTTCGCCAAGACCAGTCCCGTCTACAACCCCATCATCTACTTCTTAAGCAACAAGCAGGTGTGTGTACTGGAGGAGAGGGAGAGAGCAAAGCCAGAGTGAGAACACATCAGTTAAATCTGTGTAGATTATCGAAGGGGACTGCAACATAATCGGTTCCCTGTGGTTTTAATTCAATTAGAATACACCCTTGCCTTTTTGGTTATTTAGGCCTAGATTTGATCCATATCGGCAATTTTTCAGGTGTTCGCGAAGACGCCGTTCACGGTAAACGCTGCAGGTGTCTGCTCAATCAGAAATTACATCTAGCCCTTATTAGTTGACACTCATCCATAGAGACTTGCAATCGGTGGCGTCTTGTGGATTGTCTTGTGTATTGAAGATTGTACAAATCGATTAATAATTCTTTACCGCACATTCTGTACGTGGTTTGCTAACACTTGTATTCATACTCCCTGTAGTTCCGTGATGCCACTCTGGAAGTCCTCTCCTGTGGGCGCTACATTTCCCACGACCCGGCCACCGACACCGTCCCCATGCGCTCCATGACCCTGAGGACCACGGTGGGCAGAAGGGTGGGCAGAAAAAAACAAGGGATCAGTGCACACAGCAGGGTGCTTCCTCTGTGACTCCTCTCTCCTCCATCTCCATCTCCTCCATCTCCTAAATCTCCATCTCCTCCATCTCCATCGCCTCTCTCCTCCATCTCCCCTCTCCTCCATCTCTCTCCTCATCTCCTCCTCTCTCCATCTCCTCCATCTTCTCCTCTCTCCATCTCTTCCATCTCCTCCATCTCCTCTCTCCTCCATCTCCTCTCTACTCCATCTCCATCTCCTCCTCCATCTCTACCTCTCCTCCATCTCTCCTCCATCTCCTCCTCTCCTCCATCTCCTCCTCCACCCCCTCCTCTCATCCATCTCCTCCATATCCTCTCTCCTCCATATCCTCATCTCCATCTCCATATCCTCTCTCCTCCATCTCCTTCATCTCCTCCATATCCTCTCTCCTCCATATCCTCCTCTCTCCTCCATATCCTCCTCTCTCCTAAATCTCTTCCTCTCCATTTCCTCTATCTCCTCTCTCCTCAATCTCCTCCATTTCTCCTCCCTCTCCTCCAACTCCTCCATCTCCTCATCTCCTCTCTCTTCCATCTCCTCTTTCCCCATCTCCTCTCTCCTCCATCTCCTCTTCAATCTCCTCCATCTTTTCCATCTCCTCCTCTCTCCTCCATCTCCTCCACTGAAAACAGAAACGGGAGCCTAGAAGTATCGCAGTGGTATGGGTCCATTCGAGCCCCATCACAGCTCATCACTCAGTGAAACCTAACTTCCACTTCAGTGGACTATTCACCCAGTGTCACATTGACATTAATGTATAACTAAGTGAGAATTTTACTTAAGTGGAAGTTAGGGTTTGCAGAGATACAGAGAGAAGCTGCAGCCTCATCCTAAATAAAGTCCAGTCCATGTCAATCAATTAATCAGTCAGCAAGCAATACATTTGTCTGCAATACATTCAAAAACTGAAATGGCACAAGGATTCTAAAGTATAACAATGGGAGATTTTTTTTAAAAGAATTACAGAAAACGGGGGGGTTTTTAGAGTAATGCAAAGCGTATTCTGTTTTCGTAGTGTGTATGTTTGTGTCTGTGTGAGTGTGTGTGTGTGTGTGTGTGTGATTGCGTATGTGCGTGCGTGCGTGCGTGTGAGTAATTTCAATTTCTGATATTTTACAGTGTATTTATTACAGTAAACCAACCAAGAGCAGGCATGCTACATTCTTTTTTTGTGCTCTGTTTTGCAGTGGTGTGAAGTACTTGGGTAAAAAAAAATACTTTAAAGTACTACTTAAGTAGTTTTTTGTTGGGTATCTGTACTTTACTTTACTATTTATATTTTTTACAACTTTTACTTTTACTTCACTATATTCCTAAATAAAATATTGTATTTTTTACTCCGTACATTTTCCCTGACAACCCAAAAGTACTCGTTGCATTTTGAATGCTTAGCAGGACAGGAAAATGGTCTAATTCACACACTTATCAAGAGAACATGTGGTCGTCCCTACTGCCTCTGATCTGGCGGACTCACTAAACACAAATGCATATTTTTAAATAATGTCTGAGTGTTGGGGTGTGCCCCTGGCTATCCATACATTTTAAAAATAAGAAAATGATGCCGTCTGATTTGCTTAAGATAAGGAATTTCAAATGATTAATACTTTTACTTCTACTTTTGATACCTAAGTACATTTTAAAACCAAATACTTTTAGATTTTTACTGGGTGACTTTCACTTTTACTTTAGTCATTTTCTATTAAGGTATCTTTACTTTAACTCAAGTATGAGAATTGGATACTTTTTCCACAACTGCTGTTTTGTCGTGTGTGTGTGTGTGTGTGAGAGAGAGAGTGTGTGGTGTTGTGTGTGTGTGTGTGTGTGAGAGAGAGAGAGAGAGAGAGTGTGTGAGAGAGAGAGAGAGAGAGTGTGGTGTTGTGAGAGAGAGAGAGAGAGAGAGAGAGTGTGTGAGAGAGAGAGTGAGTGTGTGTGTGTGTGAGAGAGAGAGTGAGTGTGTGTGTGTGTGTGAGAGAGAGAGTGTGTGGTGTGTGTGTGTGGTAGACACGGTTTCTTAATTTGGTTCAGAATGTATTTTTAATTTTATGCAAGTGATCTCAATTATTAAATAAAACGAATCTACCAAATATTGATTGTTCTTGTACATTTCTTTGGCAAGACAAACTTCTTCTGAAAAGGTTTTCAGTCGTGGGTGTTATGTTAAGTGAAGTGTTTTTGTTCACACTGATCAACTCAGTTCGAAAGACACAACCCATTGGCCTACATAAACAGGATAGACAAACAAAGTGAGTCTCCTGGTCATTGTTCTGAGAGCAGCTTTTCTCAATCCTGGTCCGGGCGATCCAGTTGCACGTTTTTAGTTTTTACCCCTAGACACTACGCAGCCGATTCAAAAGATCAATTCATCATCAAGCTTTGATCATTTGAATCAGATGTGTTGGGCCAAGGCAGAAACAAAAAAAATGTGCACCTCTTCGAATCACCAGGACCAGGATTGAGTAACTGTAGGAAAATAATGAATGGACTGAACCATGAGAGATGTTATTCCAAAAACTTCAATTGTCACTAAGTCATTTTTGATCAAAGAACAGAGAGGATAATACACTGGTTTGATCTAATCCCAGATTTAGATATGACATAGCCTGTATGAGCTGGAAAATGTTTAATCAAAGAGTATTTCACACTTAATCCTGTTCTACAAATAGGATTATTCATTGTCACGTAGTAATCAAATAACACGCTCGGCTTTCATTCAATTCTTTGGATGGTTCAGGTAGACTACCTGTCAGGCACCTTGGCCGTCTTCCATAATACAGGCAGGTAACTATATGTCAAATCAAATCAAATGTATTTATATAGTCCTTCGTACATCAGCTGATATCTCAAAGTGCTGTACAGAAACCCAGCCTAAAACCCCAAACAGCAAGCAATGCAGGTGTAGAAGCACAGTGGCTAGGAAAAACTCCCTAGAAAGGCCAAAACCTAGGAAGAAACCTAGAGAGGAACCAGGCTATGTGGGGTGGCCAGTCCTCTTCTGGCTGTGCCGGGTAGAGAGGAACCAGGCTCTGAGGGGTGGCCAGTCCTCTTCTGGCTGTGCCAGGTAGAGAGGAACCAGGCTATGTGGGGTGGCCAGTCCTCTTCTGGCTGTGCCGGGTAGAGAGGAACCAGGCTCTGAGGGGTGGCCAGTCCTCTTCCACATATGTCAATTCTTTAGTAGAAACACGAAAGGATTATACATTGTCACTGATTATCACTGTTTATTATCTATGCATAGTCACTTCATTCCTACCTCCGTGTACAAATTACCTCAACTAACCACTAACCCCGCACCCTGACTCGGTACCGGTACCTCCTGTATATAGCCTCCACACTGACTCTGTACCAGTACCTCCTGTATATAGCCTCCACACTGACTCGGTACCGGTACCTCCTGTATATAGCCTCCACACTGACTCGGTACCGGTACCTCCTGTATATAGCCTCCACACTGACTCGGTACCGGTACCTCCTGTATATAGCCTCCACACTGACTCGGTACCGGTAACTCCTGTATATAGCCTCCACATTGACTCTGTACCGGTACCTCCTGTATATAGCCTCCACATTGACTCTGTACCGGTACCTCCTGTATATAGCCTCCACATTGACTCTGTACCGGTACCTCCTGTATATAGCCTCGTTATTCTTATTGTGTTACTTTTTAGTATTATTTTTTACTTTAGTTTGTTTGGTAAATATTTTCTTAACTCTTCTTGAACTGCACTGTTGGTTAAGGGCTTGTAAGTAAAGCATATCACGGTAAAGTCTACACTTGTTGTATTCGGAGCATGTGACAAAGTTTGATTTGATTTGAAAATGAAAATAAAAACGTCCAGATAGATGTGAAAAATGACCGTATCCCCATAGAGTAAGTATAGGCCACTGATGATAGTAGGGTCAGGTACAGTCTTCAATCTAAAAGTCTAGTACAATAGATAGATGGTACCTGTTGCTCATGCTTCCTGTCTAACAGCCAACTGGCTCTAACAGGCTTCTATCATAAAACATGTATTTAACACATGTGAATTCTTTAGTAAAAACACTAACGTATGAATAATTTAAAGAGTATTTTCATGATAAAAGGGTGAGGTTTAGATTTCTATAACTGTTTAGATTGGTCTAAAAACACATAGATGACACCTCTTGCTCAGCCTGCATTGTGTCTCTACTATACACAGTAGTGAGCCATTGCTAGGTTTTTGTGTGCGGTTTAAGAACACCTAACAGGCAGGGTTGGGTCAGTATTGCCAATAAGTCAGCAGTGCCATTTGTAATAAGCATGTCTTCAATACAGCCTGTCGCTCTCAAACACTTCATAGAGACACATCCAATTAAACCCACCACCCTCACTATAATCCCCACTGAGGATACAACACAGCCAAGTGCAAATAGATGTGACTCACAGCGAGGATTCCCTGGAGACCAGTGAGCCATGCAGGGTGTCGATGAACACAAGTGGACAAAGCGGGGCGTCACCTAGGTCATATTCAACAGGCACTAAAAATAAGAAAACATATTGAAACAGCGAGGGACTACCTGAACTTGTCCAATAAGAACCCTCATTTTCGTTTTCCGTTGCACAATGTTTTGCAAAATGTTGTTATGGCATGCCCTAATGAATACAACCCCGTCATAATGACAGTGACTAAGGGCGTGGTATGAAGGTTGTGCTTCATTGTGCTTTGGGTATGGAGTAGATGTTGTTGCAGATACCAGTAATAAGCTTAGGTTCATAAATTATTCTGAAAAGGATGGAGAGATGGAACTGTTTTTCTAAAATGGATCTCAAACCTTTTTAAGATGGAACTATATCCAAGAACTCTGCCTATTTCATGGGGATATGGGAACGACACAGTTTGGGAGGAGTACATTGACATCTCATTTACCGTTGCAAACTGTGCAGTATTATTCTCGACCTCATTTGTCGGCATTGCAGCGAATGTGTTTGTCACATGGGCAGTGTACCGTCAAAAGTCTCTTAGAACATGGAACAACGCGCTCCTGGTCAACCTCGCCGTTATCGACACCCTCCGTTGTTGTATTGACTGTCCCATTCTTCTCACCATCGTTCTGAAGGGACCCGTAGGAGGAGGTCTGGAGGAACTGCTCTGTGACACCCAGGTCGCCTCCTTCTCATTCAGCTGCTGCATTCAGTTGCTCACCTTGGCCTGCATCAGCATGGAAAGACATCAAGCGATCACCCACCCTTTCAAAATCACCCAGCGCCGAAGACGTATTCTGGTGTGGATCCCCTTGACCTGGATGGTGGGTGTTCTCGTTGCGGCCTTTTGTTTGACGTTTGTCAAGGACTCACCTGTGTATGTTAGGTGCAGGGGATGGGAGGTAAACGTGCAACTATCCTATGACACCTTTGGACTCTATATATTACTTCCGCTATGGTCAACCTGCTTCACTGTCATTATTGGATTCTATGCTCGTATATTTATCATAGTGAGAGCACACGGTCGAAAAATATTTGATAAAGGATCTTTTCCAGCACCCAAACAGGACATCATGAAAGAAGCAACAAATACAGTTCAGGAAGAGGATGATAAAGATGGGAAAACAAAACATGAGGAGACTGAGAAAACTGAAATAGAGGAGAAAAGGGAAATGGACCGAAAAGAGAATAGGCAAGGGGAAACTGTTAAGCAAGAACATGCGCTACCTGTTGAAAAACAGTTATCCAGAAAGGACCCTGAGATTGGATTTACGAACACGACAACAAAGAACCTTCAAGGAGCCATGAAAGGCTCTTCGGACAACATGACAGAAACCAAGACTCTGGGTAGCAAATCTAAGCTGCTCGCCACTAAGGTGAAACTACCACGCGTTTCATTCATACCACAGGTGGATGACCCCAGTTCCAAGGTGCTCAAGTTGGTAGACTTGGAACAAGACAAGGATGTCCGTTCACTCCATCCCAATTCTAATAGTGATCATGATGTCAAAGCAGATGATATTTCTCCATTACCTACCAAGGTTGAGGAGACTGTGGTAGCAATCCCCGTTCCAGAAACTCCAGCTGCGGAGCAATGCTTAGAGGTTGAAGGTGGCGTCTGTATGATGCCATCGTTCGCTAACAAAGAGCATGCCAAAAAAAAGAAGGAGAGTAAACTGGCGAAGCGTTCTGGTTACATCATTCTCACCTTTCTGATATTCTGGATGCCAATGATAGTGATGATGGTGGCCAACGTATTCTGCAACAGAAGCAGGAATTTCAGGGTAAGTTGTTTTCTTATGTTTCTGATGGTCATTGTCAGTGAACTGTGGTGATGCTGTTTTTTAAATATATATTTTATATCAAAGCATAATATCAAATGGAGGAACATTTTATTTTACCTTTATTTAATTAACTAAGCAAGTCAGTTAAGAACAAATTCTTATTTTCAATGACGGCCTAGTGGGTTAACTGCCTGTTCAGGAGCAGAACGACAGATTTGTACCTTGTCAGCTCGGGGATTTGAACTTGCAACTTTCTGGTTACTAGTCCAACGCTCTAACCACTAGGTTACCCTGCCGCCCCATGACTGTAGAGCTGTGAATTAGATGTATTGGTTGATTTATTATTGTTGCTTTTGTCAGTCAGATGTTTATTGCTTTGTTTTTCAGGTGCACGCGGGTATTTGTTCTCCATGCTGACCGTTTATTTCGCTTTAATATTTTCTAACAATATTTGTTTTCTTTCCTGGATCAGCTGATGACGGTCGACAATATCACTAGACAACTAGTTTACAGTTAGACACCAATGCGCATCCAATCCACCCAACAAGTATAGGCTTCAAGTTAATGGCAGTATCCCTACAGTATATATAGTTTACTCTTTCAGTTAGAATAATTCGATTTTGCAATGGAATAGGCCTTATGTTGGATTTGTGTTCCCATGACAACAGTTTTCAAGGCGAAACATCATAATATGTTCCATAGCCATGGCTATACTTACATACAGCGCCTTTCCCGAGATATCCCAAGATCCATGCTTCCTACAGGGTTTAAGTTCACTGTTCTGAATATATTGTTAAATGCTTAATAATGACAAATAACACAGTCATAAATGTAATTAATGTAAGGAAAGAATGGCATTGGAGGGTAAACGCAAGTGAAAGCAGTTTACTCCCCTTTTTAAAAAAAAATGCAGTTATGTCACTGGTTTTTGGTAGGCATCTTTGAAGTTCATGGTAATGCACATCTTATAAAAGTCTGTTTTTCCTGGCACCGTTTCCGACTAATTTAATGTCAGCAAGAGGCATCAATTAATGTAGGCCTAATCAACCGCAATCGAAAAATGTCGTTAGGAACACTTTTTGTGTGTTTTGGAACAGTTGTCTATTTCATTCATAAAAATAGCAGAATTGCACATGCAGTGCACCGTTTGGATGCTGGCATTATTTTGCAGTGGACGAAAGCACAGGTAGCATACATTTTTCCCCACAGTGATTTATATGACAATCAGATAATCAAAGGTAATTCATTTTTTTACCGTTAAATGGCATTACACTGTAACGACCCTGGGTTTATAAGCGCGGTGTATCGACTCTGCCGCACGAGCATGCTTTTGGGGCACAGTCGATAGCGCGCTGGACTTCGCGCTAGAAGGTTGAGGGTTTGAGACCCGCTCCCGGCCTGTTTCATTACGAAACTATTAGGCCCATAAAGAAATACGTGCACGCCTGCACCCAATAAATGCCACGGTGTAATTCAACCTCTGCTTATTTCGCAATACATTTGAAAGCTCTTGGGATTCTAAAATCCCCCTTTGATCTATCTATTTATGAGTGTTCAATTATTCAATGCATCTTTGTACTATTCTGAACAGAGATTACTATAGGAGGTTATACAATTCTAATACAGCATATACATTGTTCTACATGTTTCTGCCTTTCAGATGGCGACTGCTCAGAATCTGGAGATCCTGTTTGTATCAGTGGCCTGCATGACCTCTGCCAGTAACCCCATAACCTACGCTGTGGTCAACCCTCAGTTCAGGACAGAGTTCTACCATCTTAGGAGGAAATGTCAAAGGTTATGGACAAGAGCTTAGACATACTACAGATAACTCTCTGATCTTTATTATGGCATGTGCTTGGGATATGATAGTCACTTTTAAATGGTAGTAAGCATTGTAATTTATAATGATCCTAACACATCAAAAAGTCTTCATCTCTTGCCAGAACTGGGGGTCAGTCTCAGATGGGGGTGTCTCATGTGTGATGTAATGCATCTCCTTGTTTGGTCCCAGGCTGGTTCTCAGGTAGGTCAACGACATCACTCATCCTCAGTAGTTAGGGCCCGATTTAGACTGAGGAAATGATGCCTTTCTTATGTATGACTTTCCCATGGACTTCTCAGTAGTTGGTATTCAGACTTACCTTATGAAGGTGAGTAAAGGGCTTTACAGACGTGGTTCCCTTGTGCGGCTGAATAAATGTAATTCGACTGCTTAAAACCCTCCCAATTGCTGGCCAACAGATTTTCTCGTGGAGTTTTCAATGAATAGGGTTTTCATTCCATTTATCTTAAGCGATATAAGCCAAATACACTGTACCTTGTAGTTATACTTTTGTCCGTAGACTCAATAAAATATATGGAGAGAACGTGTTCAGAAAGAAAGCCATCTAAATATAAGCATTTTCGTCTCCGTTTCAGCACCAATTGGTAGAGTTAAGTATTCTGTGATCTTGTAGATTATTCAGCTTCAGGATAGTATTTAAGAATCATTAAGAAAAAACTAGTTTAGAGAGCCTTTAAGCACGAAAGAAAGAAATCCGTGGTTTGAACCTTTTGCCACATTCATTTCTTCAGCCCATGGTAATGTTGGAAGATTAGTGTACATAGAATTATAATAGAGAGATTAGTGTACAATGGTTGGCTATAGCCTGTTCTAGTGCCTGCACTAACCACGGGCCAAGTATTACGCCATGCGTCGGTTCAAACCGTTACGGCTTGGTGTGCTCTCCGTAACGATTTAATTCGCCTCGGGTCAGAATCGTGCCCTTAATGAACACTGAGGTGTTGCCCTGCTGGGCTGTGAGACCCAGACCAAATGTGGACCAAAATAAACAGGCTCTGTTGTCTAGTACTATACATCTCCATGGTTCACTGGCTCTATAGGCAGGACATAAGAACCTTCCTTCACCCCATTTATGTGTGTGTCTGTTTGTGTGTGTGTGTGTGTGTGTGTGTGTGTGTGTGTGTGTGTGTGTGTGTGTGTGTGTGTGTGTGTGTGTGTGTGTGTGTGTGTGTGTGTGTGTGTGTGTGTGTGTGTGTGTGTGTGTGTGTGTGTGTGTGTGTGTGTGTGAGCATGCGTATGTGTGTCTGTGTGTGTGTGTGTATGCGTGTGTGTGTGTGCGAGCATGTGTATGTGTGTCTGTGTGTGTGTGTGTGTGTGCGAGCATGCGTATGTGTGTCTGTGTGTGTGTGTGTATGCGTGTGTGTGTGTGCGTGCGTGTGTGTGTGTGCGAGCATGTGTGTGTGCATACAAGTGTGTCTGTGTGTGTATAATCAGAGTTAGGCCTGTCTCTGTAGGTTCTCCACCCTGGACCAACCACTGAGTCTGTCAGGCCCTCACACGCCCTCCAGCCCCCCTGGAGAGACAGGCTAGGAGACCTCATTATTACCCTGTACAGAGTGGGAGTCACTGGACCAAGTCTCACAGCCTGGGGTCTAACTAGGACTCCTTCTCAAATGGCATCCTAGTCCCTACTTAGGGAATAGGGTGCACTATATAGGGAAGACGGTGCCAATGTCAACAAATTCACAGCAGGGTGTCAGCACCTTAAGTTAAAAACCAAACTAAGGGTGATGACAGACTGACGGTGGCTTCACAGCCGGAGTGTTTCTATGTTCTAGAATTAATACATATGTGTAAAATAACTTGTTCTATATTCTAGAATGATGTGTAAAATAACTTGTTCTATATTCTAGAATGATGTGTAAAATAACTTGTTCTATATTCTAGAATGATGTGTAAAATAACTTTTAAAAAAATGTGGTCCCTCTACACTACAACCAATGGAACCAGCACCATCAGGACCATCACAATATCAGCACCATAAAAACACCAGCACCATAATAACATCAGCACCATCAGCACCATAATAACATCAGCACCATCAGCACCATAATAACATCAGCACCATCAGCACCATAATTACATCAGCACCATAATAACATCAGCACCATAATAACATCAGCACCATCAGCACCATAATAAAATAAGCACCATAATACCATCAGCACAATCAGCAACATCAGCACCATAATAACATCAGCACCATAATAACATCAGCACCATCAACAACATAATAACATCAGTACCATCAGTACCCCATAATAACACCAGCACCACAATAACATCAGCACCATAATAACATCAGCACCAAAATACCATCAGCACCATAATAAAATCAGCACCATCAGCACCATAATAAAATCAGCACCAACAGCAGCATAATATCATCCGCACCACAATAACATCAGCACCATCAGTACCATAATAACAACAGAACCATCAGCACCATAAATCATCTGCACCATCAGCACCATAATAACATCTGCACCATCAGCAACATCAGCACCATCAGCATCATAATGACAATAGCACCATCAGCACCATAATATCATCAGCATCATAATACCATCAGCACCATAATAACATCCGCACCATAATAACATCAGCACCATCACTAAAACCAATGGAACCAGCACCATCAGGACCATCACAATATCAGCACCATAAAAACACCAGCACCATAATAACATCAGCACCATCAGCATCATAATAACATCAGCACTATCAGCAACATCAGCACCATCAGCACCAATATAACATCAGCACCATCAGCATCATAATTACATCAGCATCATAATAACATCAGCTACATCAGCACCATAATAACATCAGCACCATCAGCACCATAATAACATCAGCACCATAATATCATCAGCACCATAAAAAACATCAGCACCATAAGCACCATAATAACATCAGCACCATCAGCACCATAATAACATCAGCACCATCGGCACCATAATAACATCAGCACCATCACCACAACCAATGGAACCAGCACAATCAGGACCATCACAATATCAGCACCATAAAAACACCAGCACCATAATAACATCAGCACCATCAGCACCATAATAACATCAGCACCATAATACCATCAGCACCATAAAACCATCAGCACCATCAACACCATAATAACATCAGCACCATCAGCACCATAATAACATCAGCACCATCACCACAACCAATGGAACCAGCACCATCAGGACCATCACAATATCAGCACCATTAGCACCATAATAACACCAGCACCATCACCAGAACCAATGGAACCAGCACCATCAGGACCATCACAATATCAGCACCATAAAAACACCAGCACCATAATAACATCAGCACCATCAGCATCATAATAACATCAACACTATCAGCAACATCAGCACCATCACCACCTTAATAACATCAGCACCATAATAACATCAGCACCAACAGCACCATAATAACATCAGCACCACCAGCATCATAATAACATCAGCACCATAATATAATCAGCACCATCGGCATCATAATAACATCATAAACATCAGCACCATTATAACATCAGCACCATCAGCACCATAATATCATCAGCATCATAATACCATCAGCACCATAATAACATCAGCACCATCAGCACCAAAATACCATCAGCACCAACAGCACCATAATATCATCCACACCATAATAACATCAGCACCATAATTTCATCAGCACCATTATAACAACAGCACCATCAGCACCATAATACCATCAGCACCATAAATCATCTGCACCATCAGCACCATAATAACATCAGCACCATAATACCATCAGCACCATAATATCATCAGCATCATAATACCATCAGCACCATTATACCATCAGCACCATAATAACATCATAACCATCAGCACCATTATAACATCAGCACCATCAGCACCATAATAGCATCTGCACCATCAGCAACATAAGCACCATCAGCATCATAATAATATCAGCACCATCAGCACCATAATATCATCAGCATCATAATACCATCAACACCATAATAACATCAGCACCATCAGCACCATAATAACATCACCACCATCAGCACCAAAACACCATCAGCACCAACAGCAGCATAATATCATCCGCACCATAATAACATCAACACCATAATAACAGCAGCACCATCAGCACCATAAATCATCTGCACCATCAGCACCATAATAACATCAGCACCATAATACCATCATCACCATCAGTACCATAATAACATCAACACCATAATAACAGCAGCACCATCAGCACCATAATAACATCAGCACCATCAGTACCATAATAACATCAACACCATAATAACAGAAGCACCATCAGCACCATAATAACATCAGCACCATCAGTACAATAATAACATCAGCACCATCAGTACAATAATAACATCAGCACGATCAGCATCATAATAAAATCAGCACCATAATACCATCAGCACCATAATACCATCAGCACCATCACCATAATATCATCAGCACCATCAGCACCATAATACCATCAGCACCATCACCATAATACCATCAGCACCATAATACCATCAGCACCATCAGCACCATCAGCACCATAATACCATCAGCACCATCAGCACCATCAGCACCATAATACCATCAGCACCATCACCATAATACCATCAGCACCATCAGCACCATAATACCATCAGCACCATCACCATAATACCATCACAATATCAGCACCATAAAAACACCAGCACCATAATTACATCAGCACCATCAGCACCATAATACCATCAGCACCATAATACCATCAGCACCATAATAACATCAGCACCATAATAACATCAGCACCATCAGCACCATCAGCACCATAATAACATCAGTTGTAAGAAAGAAAGAAAGGTTAAAATACTCAGTTTGATCTTATCAAGTGTTTTATTAGTAGAACAGCTATGTATTTACAGTATTGATGTATTCTATCCACTGCACCAAAATCCACCATTTGGGATTTTCTTTTGTAGCTTCTTCCCCTTATAATCTGTATATTTTGTCCATAACAGGATCTATCTATAATTCATTAAAATCATCATTCTTATCATGTACCATTTTTTCGATATCTTCCCCGGGACACTCACTCATGTTGTCATTCACAAACCTTGGATACATCCTAATTGAATACAACTGAATTATGCAATGACCGCATGCAAAGTCCATTTATCAACAGATAGAAATATTATGAGTTGTTAACGCTTCACTTTAAGTTGGCCTTAATACACTGAACGGACAAAACATTAGGAACACCTGCTCTCTCCATGACATAGACTGACCAGGTCAATCCAAGTGAAAGCTATGATCCCTCTTTGATGTCACCTTTTAAATCCACTTCAATCTGTATAAATGAAGGGGAGGAGACAGGTTACAGAACGGTCCACCACCCAAAGGACATCCAGCCAACCTGACACAACCGTGGGAAGCATTAGAGTCAACGTGAGCCAGCATCCTCATGGAACGCTTTCGACAGCTTGTAGACTCCAAGCCCCGACGAATTGCCAAAAGGAGGCACAACTCAATTAGGAAGGTGTTCCTAATGTTTTGTACACTCGGTGGACATATGTAACTGCAGTAAAACAGCATTGTAGTTACATAAATGATGGTCACTTATTAATTAAGGTGAAGTGTTACCTATGTGTCACAACTGCTATCTAAACCTAGAAATCAGAGGAATTATGCTATAACGGTGTTTTGTGAAGACAAAACAGAGAAATATTTACAACATTTACTAACAATGTACAGCATAATTTATTATTTTAACACAGTGACTTTAGTACCAAGGTCTTGCTTGCTTTTGATAAATGGAACCAAAAGAGGGATATGGCTTTTTGTTTACCCATATACCTCATTTCAAAGGTATTGATACAAGCAATTTTAATACGGATGTCTGGAGCTTCAGACAAAGGCTTAGGTTAAGATAACAGTAGTGTCTCTCCAGGTTTAGATTGACAGATCTACATGGCTTCTAGAGGTGGCAGTGCTTTACTAGTTGTGATAACTTCCTTATATTATACAACTTTATTTCTACCTGGTAATAGCTAACATCTATTTTTCTAATTTCAATTCAACTTCAATTTCAGTTTGAGGTCAATGTAATTCGGAGAAATGTATGTTACGTCATGTTCCTATCAGTAAGTCAGGCATAAAGCCTAAGATAAAAAACAGATTGCGAATGCCAGGGGGCCTGTAATCATATAACACATCTCAGAGTTGATCTAGGATCAGGTCCTAGCTAGCTCGGGCCCTGAATTAGGACTCTTACTTTGAACATTTTAACCGTTTCAGGATAGGGAAAGGTCTATACTCATAGAGTAAAGACATTAATCCAATAGGAAATGAATATTCACAGTGACTAAGTGGCACTTCATTCCAAATAACACACGTGTAAGTTACATATCGGCTGAATTAATTTACAGGAGTAAAGGGGAAGATCGGTTCAATCAAGGAGGAAAATGTCCCTTGGTTTAATAAAGGGCTCCCAGGTCCGGCAGTTTGATATGAGCGGAGAGAGAAAGCCGGACTG
The DNA here is from genome assembly GCF_045791955.1 of Oncorhynchus clarkii lewisi. NCBI lineage: Eukaryota > Metazoa > Chordata > Actinopteri > Salmoniformes > Salmonidae > Oncorhynchus > Oncorhynchus clarkii. The sequence continues at coordinate 88,818,459 of NC_092148.1, read as the reverse complement.
TCCCATACATAATAATAATAGACTGATCTGAGGATTGACCTTCATATGAGTACTTGAATGCATGTGTGCTTTGTCTTGAGTCTTTTCACTTCATCAAGAAACAGGAATTTGACTTTCAACTGCAAACAACACAGTTCTCCTCTCTTTTTCCACCTCGAGTCACAAGAAACAACATTTTGAACGTTTCCTGCAGTCAAATGACCAAATCGCCCTCTAGTGGCCTCATGGGTGGAATATCATTAACATTTTTTTTTTTACAATTTCATAAAAAAAAAAAACATTCTTAAAAAAAAAATCTGGTGTTTCTGTGTCAAACATCGTTTTGTTATATTTCAGACTTCTGTGTTTCAAAATCAAAATGTAATACATTTGAAATCTATACCTGACATGGTACAAGTGTCTTCTTTCTTTTAAGACCCATAACCATGTGTGTGAGATGTTCACTTTTGTTTCAAAGTAGATTTGCTTAAGACTACCAAGAAACAATATGTGACCCTGATTTAGTCCACTTCAGTACAATTATTTATTAATAGTCCTCCAACAATGTATCTCAGTGGGTTTTTTTCAGGCATCAACGATCCAGCGATTCAATAGTTCGTTGCTTGAGCCTCCTGTGCTTAAAGGAAGGAGATGTACTTCAGGGCTTCCTGAATGTACTTCCTCTTTGTTCCATAGATGGATGATCTATCATTGGTCCCCATTGAGCAAAAGGCTTTTAGCTAGATCAAGTCCCTTAGCTCCAAGGTAGCCAGCCAATCACAGCAGTTTAATCCCATGCAGAGTCCAGTGGTAGTCCATATCAGGACAGAGAGCTATTCAAACCATGACCTCTGACCAAGGCCGGCACCAGGCATAAGAGACATACAGGTGAAGTGGGAAGTTTACATACACATTAGCCAAATACTTTTAAACTCAGTTTGTCACAATTCCTGACATTTAATCCTAGTAAATATTCCCTGTTTTAGGTCAGTTAGGATCAACACTTTATTTTAAGAATGTGAAATGTCAGAATAATAGTAGAGAGAATGATTTATTTCAGCTTTTATTTCTTTCATCACATTCCCAGTGTGTCAGAAGTTTACATACATTCAATTAGTATTTGGTAGCATTGCCTTTAAATTGTTTACCTTGGGTCAAATGTTTCGGGTAGCCTTCCACAAGCTTCCCACAATAAATTGGGTGAATTTTGGCCCATTCCTCCTGACAGAGCTGGTGTAACTGAGTCAGGTTTGTAGGCCTCCTTGCTCGCACATGCTTTTTCAGTTCTGCCTACAAATTTTCTAGAAGATAGAGGTCAGGGCTTTGTGATGGCCACTCCAATATCTTGACTTTGTTGTCCTTAAGCCATAACTTTGGAAGTATGCTTGGGGTCATTGTCCATTTGGAAGACCCATTTGCAACCAAGCTTTAACTTCCTGACTGATGTCTTCAGATGTTGCTTCAATATATCCACATAATTGTTCTTCCTCATGATGACATCTATTTTGTGATGTGCACCAGTCCCTCCTGCAGGAAAGCACACCCAACATGATGCTGCCACCCCTGTGTTTCATGGTTGGTATGGTGTTCTTCGGCTTGCAAGCCTCCCCCTTTTTCCTCCAAACATAACAATGGTCATTATGGCCGAACAGGTCTATTACTGTTTCATCAGACCAGAGGACATTTCTCCAAAAAGTATGATCTTTGTCCCCATGTGCAGTTGCAAACCGTAGTCTGACTATTTTATGGCGGTTTTGGAGCAGTGGCTTCTTCCTTGCTGAGAGGCCTTTCAGGTTATGTCGATATTGGACTCGTTTTCCTGTGGATATAGATACTTTTCTACCTGTTTCCTCCAGCATCTTCACAAGATCCTTTGCCGTTATTCTGGGATTGATTTGCACTTTTCGCACTAAAGTACATTCATCACTAGGAGACAGAACGCGTCTCCTTCCTGAGCAGTATGACGGCTGCGTGGTCCCATGGTGTTTATACTTGCGTACTATTGTTTGTACAGATGAACGTGGTACCTTCAGGCATTTGGAAATTGCTCCCAAGGATGAACCAGACTTGTGGAGGTCTCCAATTTTTTTTCTGAGGTCTTGGCTGATTTCTTTTGATAATCCCATGATGTCAAGCAAAGAGGCACTGAGTCTTGAAATATATCCAGTTATATATATCCAGTTATACCTCCAATTGACTCAGATGATGTCAATTAGCCTATCAGAAGCTTCTAAAGCCATGACATAATTTTCTGGGATTTTCCAAGCTGTTTAAAGGCACAGTCAACTTAGTGTATGTAAACTTCTGACCCACTGGAATTGTGATACAGTGAATTATAAGTGAAATAATCTGTCTGTAAACAATTGTTGGAAAAATTACTTGTGTCATGCACAAAGTAGATGTCCTGTCTGACTTGCCAAAACTATAGTTTGTTAACAAGAAATTTGTGGAGTGGTTGTAAAACGAGTTTTAATGACTCCAACCGAAGTTTATGTAAACTTCCGACTTCAACTGTATGTGGCCACTTAGAGCCCCAAACTGCTAAGAACTCAGTCGGGGTCTCAACTTACTGTTGAGTTAGGATAACAGAATACACAAGGTGCAAGTTGGAAATTTGGTTTTGCATCAGCAATGTTTCTCTTGTTATGTCTGTGACAGTCATGTCAACTAACAATGTTTAGATTAGTAAGTTCATTTAGCCAGCTACTGTAAAACTTCAATAAACGCAGAGTTTCAAATAACCGCCTGTCCCTTTTAAGAGCTGGGCAACTAACTGCACACCTTGCAGCAAATAAACACTTGTTTATAAGTAAATGCTGGGTCTAAATTAATTGTTTAATGTTTGATTTGTTAAATTATATAATTCAGTAATGACTCGAAAAAATTATGTCAATCATCCGTTTTTATCACCAGTAAGGAACTGCTAGCCATTGGCTGATAACAGCTGAGGACTGCTACCTTACTGGCAAGCATAAAAACAGTCAACAACGACCCCTAGAAATCGTCTGATCTAGTGGCGAAAGTAAGAACTACTGAAAACGCACAGTCAAAGAGGAGAGTAATTATCCTGTCAAGGAAAAGTAAAAAAATATATATATTGAAAAAGAAAGTGTGTAAATTATAACACAGTAGAGCAGGAAATAAAGAAGTTGATTAAAATGATGGACGTGAATGCTGGAATTAAAAAATTATCTATGCAAAAAGCTGTGCGCATTAAGGAAATAGACGCCTTGGTCAAAGATAAGCCTGTCTCTAATAAGCACCCGTTGTGTTCAGTGATTTAAGAAAATAAACGGCCAGGCTATTAATTGAAGTTTTACGGTATCTAAACTTGTAGTAATCATGGCCGAATACCGACCTGGAACGCAGGGCACGTGTCCAGGGGCCCTGACCTCCAGGGGGGCCCCAATTGATTTTGTTAGTTACTCACTCAGATATTATTGACATTGCAAAATGTGTAGAATTGCAGGAAATTATGCGGGATTCTGGCAGGATGACTGTCCTCCAATCAGTCCAATCAATTAGTGGTCTCGATCTCTCTCTCTCTCTCTCTCTTTCTCTTCTCTCTCTCTCTCTCTCTCTCTGTCTCTCTCTCTCTCTCTCTCTCTCTCTCTCTCTCTCTCTCTCTCTCTGTGTGTGTCTCTCTCTCTCTCTTTCTCTGTCTCTCTCTCTCTCTCTCTCTCTCTCGTCTCTCTCTCTCTCTCTCTCTCTCTCTCTCTCTCTCTCTCTCTCTCTCTCTGTCTCTCTCTCTCTCTCTCTCTCTCTCGCTCTCTCTCTCTCTCTCTCTCTCTCTCTCTCCTGCTGCTGTTTCTCCTTGAGACCAGTTAGCCAAACAGTTTTCCATGAAGTCAGCCAAACAGTCTGCCAAACAGTCAGCCAAACAGACCTTGACTGACAGTGGACATCTACAAGGCCGACACTCTGACAATGTTGCTCTGAGAATAATTGACGGTGGAGCTGGTGGATCCGTCACCGTCTGATGATGTCACCAATGGGAGAGGGGCGGGACGCAGGTTGACCACGGAGGTGGTGATGTAGGGCTCGCTCTTCAACGGCACCGTCTCAGAGTCTAGTTTGGCGTTCAGGCTGGAGCGACTGTAGGGGAGAGGGCAGAGAGAGACAGAGGGGTGAGGTGTGTGTGTGCTTGTGTGTGTGTTCATGCATTTGACTGTATACACTTGTGTGTTTGTGTGTCCATTTGCTGTGTGAGCTTGTGTGTATGTGTGTGCGTGAGGGGGTTGATGTGTGTGTGTGTGGGAGGGGGAGGGGGTTGAATGTGTGTGTGAGTGTGTGTGTGTGTGTGTGTGTGCGTGAGGGGATTGATGTGTGTGTGTGTGTGTGTGGGAGGGGGGGGGGGGGTTGAATGTGTGTGTGTGTGTGTGTGTGTGTGTGTGTGTGTGTGTGTACACATGTGAGCGTTAATACATGTCGCCCAGGCAAGCGTGCGTACGACACTCCTGTGTGTTTTTTTGTGTGGATCTGTCTGCGACTACCTGTTGACCACAGGCCTCTCTCTGATCTGGATGGTGGAAAGCTCCTGGTTGTTGCAGTTGGGCAGACTGGAGCCCTTTTTCCTGTGTCGTCTGGAGCAGCAGGATGACAGGCCGGAGGGAGACGACGACAGGGACGAGGTTCGAGATCCGGATTTGTTCACCATGGTTACCTCCATACAGTTGGTCTCGAAAGTCTGCTCGTCAATAAACTCATGATTCTGGAGAGAGAGAGAGAGAAGGAGACATGGAAATCAATGGTAATAGTGGAGGCTGGTGGATGGCGACATTGGGAGGATTGGGCTCCTTGTAATGGATGAATTGGAATGAATGTAACTGTATCAAAACACATTTAATGTTTTCTATGTGACTGATACCTTTCCATTCCAGTCATTAGTATGACCCAGTCCTATGATTTAAAGTGACATCAGTCTCTTATTCCCTGTGAAATGTCTGTTGTTTTTATGGACATGATTTTGCTGCAAAACCAATTTTCCCAGAGGGCTAATAATAAAGTTGTTTACCTCTTTCCTTTAATCACCTGCTGTGCTTTAACGACCCACAATTGGCCCATTTTTTTGTTGGTAAAGAGACAAATGCCTACGTCAAAACCATAGCAACAGTGTTTTGATGATTCATTTAAATGATAAAGTAGTACCAGGGGAATAGAAGCATATTGTCCCGGCCCAGACGTCCACATCAAGGACCATCTGTGAAGCTGTTCCTCTTTCCCCGTGTGTTGAATGGGTAATAAGACTTGAAGGTCAACTGAGCGTATGACCCAGACTGCACCACCAGATGGCATTATGAAACCATCATGGGTGAATCCCAATAGCTTTTTCTTTATCCCGCACATTCTCTACTTGCCTCCTTCTCAAAAAAATGCATTGGAGGAGAAGATCCAAGGTTCCTCTGATCTTCTCCTCCAGCGCGTTTTGAGAAGGAGATGAGGAAAGAGGAAATGAGGAATAAAGGAAATACAATTTTAGATACACCCTCTATAGCCTGTGAAGACAACTCATCTCTGCAAGAGTAGCAAGTATATTTTTGTCTTTCAATAAATGTTGTCTTTGGTATAGTCTGGCAAGTGCTGTCCCTATACCTCAGTGGTCACCAACCGGTCGATCTTCAAGGCATTCCTAGTTGATCACCAAATATTTCTGTAGAAAGGCCAACGTTAAAGGCTCCTTTAAAAAATAAATAAATTATGTTGCACTGTTGGCGGTAGGTGCACTTGATTCAGAACCCATGCACACCGGGTAGGCAAAGTGTTCTCATTTTAAACCATTTCATTTGACTGAAAAGACAAACTCTGCTTACCCAACGGACTGGGAGACCTGTGGCTAAAGGAGAGCACCTACTGCTCTGACCAATCCCAATGCGACAGCTCAAATCACTGCGCCTCAAGTTTTCACAACCCCAGCCACAGCAAAGTTTGATACTAGCCTTTAGTGAGATTTCATAACTTTTAATACCTTGATCAGAGAGAGACTGTCAAAGAATACAGCAAAGACCTGCTGTTTTCATGAGTGAGTTTTTATCAAGCACTATCAACACCGTTTTTATTCAACACTATTTTAAAACATAAAACACAGTTGTCCATTCTTCCACTCACGCTGCAGCTGCAATGAATGATTAGCCAAGTGTAGCCTTGCATTTTAACTTGAGTTTAGCCATCAGGTGGAAGACTGGGACTCGGAAATGTCAGACTTCTGACCTCAGTGCATTCAAGACAACTGGGAACTCGGAAATGTCAGACTTCCGACCTCAGTGCATTCAAGACAACTGGGAACTCGGAAATCTCAGACTTCCGACCTCAGTGCATGTATGCATGTTTGGCGGCGTGAGTGAAGGAGGCTTTGTTGCGAAATAGGATGCCGATTCTAGATTTAATTTTGGATTGGAGATGTTTAATATGAGTCTGGAAGGAGAATTTACAGTCTAGCCAGACACCTAGGTATTTGTAGTCCACATATTCTAAGTCCATCAAGAGTAGTGATGATAGTCGGGCAGGCGGGTGTGGGCAGCGAACGATTGAAAAGCATGCATTTGGTTTTACTAGCGTTTAAGAGCAGTTGGAGGCCACGGAAGAAGAGTTGTATGGCATTGAAGCTTGTTTGGAGGTTAGTTAACACAGTGTCCAAAGAAGGGCCAGATGAATACGGAATGGTGTCATCTGCGTAGAGGTGGATCAGGGAATCACCCACAGCAAGAGTGACATCGTTGATATATACAGAGAAAAGTGTCGGCCCGAGAATTGAACCCTCTATGGTACCCCCATAGAGACTGCCAGAGGTCCGGACAACAGGCCCTCCTCCGATTTGACACACTGAACTCTGTCTGAGAAGTAATTGGTGAACCAGGCGAGGCAGTCATTTGAGAAACCAAGGATGTTGAGTCTGCTGATAAGGATACAGTGATTGACAGAGTCGAAAGCCTTGGCCAGGTCGATGAAGACGGCTGCACAGTACTGTCTCATAACGATGGCGGTTATGATATCGTTTAGGACCTTGAGCATGGCTGAGGTGACCAGCTCGGAAACCATGGCCAGCTCGGAAACCAGATTGCACAGAGCAGAGAGTACGGATTCAAAATGGTCAGTGATCTGTTTATTAACTTGGCTTTCGAAGACTTTAGATAGGCAGGGCAGGATGAATATAGGTCTATAACAGTTTGGGTCTAGAGTGTCTCCCCCTTTGAAGAGGGGGATGACCGCGGCAGCTTTCCAATCTTTAGGGATCTCATACGATATGAAAGAGAGGTTGAACAGACTGGTAATAGGGGTTGCAACAATGTGGCGGATAATTTTAAAAAGATAGTGTCCAGATTGTCTAGCCCAGCTGATTTGTACGGTTCCAGGTTTTGCAGCTCTTTCAGAACATCTGCTATCTGTATTTGGGTGAAGGAGAAGCTGGGAGATTGGGCAAGTAGCTGCGAGGGGTGCGGAGCTGTTGGCTGGGATTGGAGTAGCCAGGAGGAAAGCATGGCCAGCCATAGAGAATTGCATGTTGAAATTCTCGATGATCGTGGATTTATCGGTGGTGACAGTGTTACCTAGCCTCAGTGCAGTGGGCAGCTGGGAGGAGGTGCTCTTATTCTCCATGGACTTTACAGTTCTAAATATAATATGGTCTAAGAACAATATTGGCAGGCCAGGTAAATCAAAATCAAATCAAAGTTTATTTGTCACGTGCGCCGAATACAACAGGTGTAGTAGACCTTACAGTGAAATGCTTACTTACAGGCTCTAACCAATGGTGCGGGAAAAAAAGTATGTGTGTGTGTGTAGGTAAGTAAAGAAATAAACAACAGTAAAAAGACATTTGAAAAAAGAGTAGCAAGGCTACATACAGAGACACCTGTTAGTCAGGCTTATTGAGGTAGTATGTACATGCAGGTATGGTTAAAGTGACAATGCATATTTGATGAACAGAGAGTAGCAGAAGCGTAAAAAGAGGGGATGGCGGGTGGTGGGACACAATGCAGATAGCCCGGTTAACCATTTGGGTAACTGTTCAGGAGTCTTATGGCTTGGGGGTAAAAACTGTTGAGAAGCCTTTTTTTCCTAGACTTGGCACTCCAGTACCGCTTGCCATATGGTAGTAGAGAGAACAGTCTATGACTGGGGTGGCTGGTGTCTTTGACAATTTTTAGGGCCTTCCTCTGACACCGCCTGGTGTAGAGGTCCTGGATGGCAGGCAGCTTAGCCCCAGTGATGTACTGGGCCGTACGCACTACCCTCTGTTGTGCCTTGCGGTCGGAGGCCGAGGAGTTGCCGTACCAGGCAGTGATGCAACCGGTAAGGATGCTCTCGATGTTGCAGCTGTAGAACCTTTTGAGGATCTCAGGACCTATGCCAAATCTTTTAAGTTTCCTGAGGGGGAATAGGCTTTGTCGTGCCCTCTTCACGTGTTTGGACCAATCTAGTTTTTTGTTGATGTGGACACCAAGGAATTTGAAGCTCTCAACAAGCTCCACTACAGCCCCATCGATGCAAATGGGGACGTGCCTGGTGCTCATTTCCCTGTAGTCCACAATCATCTCCTTAGTCTTGGTTACGTTGAGGGATAGGTTGTTATTCTGGCACCACCCGGCCAGGTCTCTGACTTCCTCCCTATAGGCTGTCTCGTCGTTGTCGGTGATCAGGCCTACCACTGTTGTGTCGTCTGCAAACTTAATGATGGTGTTGGAGTCTTATACAGCTGACTGAGTGCAGTCTTAGTGCCAGTGTCTGTCTGTGGTGGTAAATAAACAGCCACGACAAGTATAGCTGAGAACTCTCTAGGCAAGTAGTGTGGCTTGCAATTTTTCACAATATACTCTACTTCAGGCGAGCAACATCTAGAGACTTCCTTAGATTTCGTGCACCAGCTGTTGTTTACAAATATGCACAGACCGCCGCCCCTCGTGCTGTTCTATCCTGCCGATGCAGCGTATATCCCGCTAGCTGAATATCCATGTCGTCATTCAGCCACAATTCCATGAAACATTGGATATTACAGTTTTTGATGTCCCGTTGATATTTGTGATCGTACCTCATCTAGTTTATTGTCCAATGATTGCACGTTGGCGAGTAATATTGACGGTAACGGCAGCTTTCCTAGTTGTCTTCTGCGGGTCCTGACGAGGCATCTGGCTCTTCATACTCTGCGTCACTTCCTTTTGCTAATAATTGGGATTTCTGCACTGTGGGGTGTTTGGAGAATATCGTGTGAGTCCTGCTTGTTGTTGTTGTTGTTGTTGTTGTTGAAGAAATCTTTGTCTAATCCGAAGTGAGTGATCGCTGTCCTGATATCCAGGGGACTGACAGCCAATATGCTGTGATAATGTATTAGGCCTACTGCACAAACCAAATTTGAATTAGGTTCATGTAAAAAATAAAAAAGTTATGTTTAAAAATAAAATCTGAGCGGTAGATCTCGGCTTAATTTTTGACTGAAAGTGATATTGACTCAGAAAAGGTTGGTGATCTACAGTGCCTTGCGAAAGTATTCGGCCCCCTTGAACTTTGCAACCTTTTGCCACATTTCAGGCTTCAAACATAAAGATATAAAACTGTATTGTTTATGTTTAAAGCTTGGGAAATCTTTTTGTATCCAAATCCGGCTTTAAACTCCTTCACAACAGTATCTCGGACCTGCCTGGTGTGTTCCTTGTTCTTCATGATGCTCTCTGCGCTTTTAACGGACCTCTGAGACAATCACAGTGCAGGTGCATTTATACGGAGACTTGATTACACACAGGTGGATTGTATTTATCATCATTAGTCATTTAGGTCAACATTGGATCATTCAGAGATCCTCACTGAACTTCTGGAGAGAGTTTGCTGCACTGAAAGTAAAGGGGCTGAATAATTTTGCACGCCCAATTTTTCAGTTTTTGATTTGTTAAAAAAGTTTGAAATATCCAATAAATGTCGTTCCACTTCATGATTGTGTCCCACTTGTTGTTGATTCTTCACAAAAAAATACAGTTTTATATCTTTATGTTTGAAGCCTGAAATGTGGCAAAAGGTCGCAAAGTTCAAGGGGGCCGAATACAAGGCACTGTACCTCCTAGCCTACTGTATTTAATCAGTGCTGTTTGAACTGCTGAATTCTCAGTACTTCTGACTTTAAAGTGTTGGGACATTGATTTGGACTGATTTCAGGTCAATTTGTGATAGTGTTCTGATAATTGGAGGGTGGGTCTGTTGGAGGAGGTATTTGTCTTCACCTCTGCTAGGCAATCATCAATTAGGGCTGAGAGGCGTGTCCTTCACCTCTGCTAGGCAATCATCAATTAGTGCTGAGAGGCGTGTCCTTCACCTCTGCTAGGCAATCATCAATTAGTGCTGAGAGGCGTGTCCTTCACCTCTGCTAGGCAATCATCAATTAGTGCTGAGAGGCGTGTCCTTCACCTCTGCTAGGCAATCATCAATTAGTGCTGAGAGGCGTGTCCTTCACCTCTGCCAGGCAATCATCAATTAGTGCTGAGAGGCGTGTCCTTCACCTCTGCCAGGCAATCATCAATTAGTGCTGAGAGGCGTGTCCTTCACCTCTGCTAGGCAATCATCAATTAGTGTTAGCAATTATTAGTTTTTTTTTAGATTATCTCGTTTTGCTCTTTTGTAGCTTTGTAAAGTATGCGTATGACTTCTATCCCTGTTCGCTCCTCACCCTGTTGGCTTCACAGACGCTTCCCACCCCGGGGCTGCAACCCTTCTAATCTAGTGTACCCTGAGCGCACAACCCATATGGAATTTTTAGTCTCCGACAGCCTCAGGAACTGCCAATCTGTGGGCAAAAAGGCTAGTTCATCTCAGCTTTTGTCAGCCCCTCGACTTTTTGGCCCTGACAGAGACATACACTTCATGACCAAAAGTATGTGGACACCAGCTCATTGAACATCTCATTCCAAAATCACGGGCATTAATATGGAGTTGGTACCGTCTTCGCTGCTATAACAGCCCCCACTTTTCTGGGAAGGCTATTCACCAGATATTGAACATTGCTGTGGGGATTTTCTTCCATTCAGCCACAAAAGCATTAGTGAGGTTGGGCACTGACGTTGGGCAATTAGGCCTGGCTCATAGTCAGCATTACAATTCATCCAAAAGGTGTTCGATGGGATTGAGGTCAGAGGTCAGGGCTCAGTGCAGGCCAGTCAAGTTCATACATACTGATATCGACAAACCATTTCTGTATGGACCTCACTTTGTGCACAGGGGGCAGTGCCATCCTGAAACTGGAAAGGGCCTTCCCCAAACACTTGCCACAAAGTTGGAAGAAAATAATAATCTAGAATGTCATTGTATGTTGCAGCATTAAGATTTCCCTTCACTGGAACTAAGGGGCCTAGCCCAAAACCATGAAAAACAGCCCCAGACCATTATTTGTCCTCCACCAAACTTTATAGCTGGCACTATACATTTTGGCAGGTAGCGTTCTCCTGGCATCCGCCAAACACAGATTCGTCCATCAGACTGTCAGATGGTGAAGCATGATTCATCACTTTAGAGAGCGCGTTTCAACTGCTCCAGAGTCCAATGGCGGCGAGCTTTACACCACTCCAGTCAACGTTTGGCATTGCACATGGAGTTTTTAGGTTTGTGTGCGTCTGCTTGGCCATGGAAACCCATTTCATGAATCTCCCGACGAACCGTTCTTGTGCTGACGTTGCTTCCGGAGGCTTGCAACCGTGGACAGACCATTTTTACGCGTTATGCGCTTCAGCACTTGGCGGTCTCGTTCTGTGGCCTACCACTTCGCAGCTGAGCTTGATTTAGTATTTTTTATTCTATGGCTGTGTGCTCGATTTTATACACCTGTCAGCAACGGGTGTGGCTGAAATATCTGTTTCCACTGATTTGAAGGGTTGCCCACATACCTTTGTCCACATACCCCAGAAAACACTTCTACTCCGGCTGCTCTCTCTTCATCTGACTATGTGAACTCTCATATTCCGAGAGCATCTGGTCGTTGCGGTGGTGTCAGAGATACTTATTTCTAATGAATTGATATTTTCTTTTTTTCCCCCACTCTCACCTTTCCAGCTCCTCATTCGAATGTAACTTGTCCACTTGTTCACTCAAGCTTAACATCTATCGGCCACCAGGTGACCTTGGAGAGTTCCTCAATGAGTATGACACCTTGATAAGCTAATTTCCCTACGTATCATACTGGGTGCCGTCAATCGAATTTTTTTCTCCCTCTCTCCCTACCCACTCAGCCCCTAACCAGATGGTATTTTAATCGTCGCTCTCTTTCCCACTAATCTCTCCTCTTCTATCCTATCATCTCTCCCTTCTACTAAATCCTTCACCCTGCTGTCTCCTGACTCTCTCTCTCTCCTGCCTCTTCGACCCTACTCTCGTCTCCTTTTGATTTTCACTGTCCACTTTCCTCCCAACCGGCTCGATCCTCCCCTCCTGCTCTGTGGCTGAGTGACTCACTGCGTGGCTCACAGAATAGAGCTGTGGGCAGCTGAGCAAAAATGGAGGAAAACCAAACTTCCTTCCATCCTTCCATTACCTCCTCTCTACTTGTTCTTCTGTATCCACTGCTAAAGCCGCTTCCTGTCACTCTAATTCCACGCCTCTGCCTCCAAACCTGGGAAACTCTTTTCCAACTTCTCCCTCCTATATCACTCCACCTCCCCCTCCCTCCTATTTCACTCCACCTCCTCTCTCTCTGCAGACGACTTTGTCAACCACTTTCTTTGACGTCATCCACTCCTCATTCACACAGCCTACTGAGTCCACTGGTCCCACTCACACAGAACTACCCTACGCCTTGACCTCTTTCTACCTTCTCTCTCCAGATGAAATCCTGCGACTAGTGATGTCCAGCCGCCTGACCACCTGCCCACTTGACCCCATCCCCTTTTCTCTGGAGACCTTCTCCCATTCCTCACTTCCCTCACTTACTCATCCCTGACCACTGGCTGCGTCCCCTCTGACTTCAAGATGTCCATAGTCACTCCCCTCCACAAGAAACCAACCCTCGATCCCTTTGATGTCAAAAACTACAGACTGGTATCCCTTCTTTCTGTTCTTTCCAAAACACTTGAGCGTGCTGTTTCTGACCAACTCTCCTTTTTTTATCTCTCTCAGAATGACCTTCTTGACCCTGAACAGTCAGGCTTCAAGACAGGTCACTCAACTGAGACTGCTCTCCACTTTGTCACGGAGGCTCTCCGCTCTGCCAATGCTGACTCTCTCTCCTCTGTTCTCATCCTCCTAGATCCATCTGCTGCCTTCAACATCCGTGAACCATCAGATCCTCCTCTCCACCCTCTCAGGGCTGGGCGTCTCAGGCTCTGCACACTCTTGGATTGCATCCTACCTGGCAGGCCGCTCCTACCAGGTGGCTTGGAGAGGATCTGTGTCTGCACCACGTGTTATCACTACTAGTGTCCTCTCATATTTTCTCTATACACAAGTCACTTGGCTCTGTCATATCCTCCCATGGTCTCTCCTATCATTGCTATGCAGATGACACTCAACTTTGCTCCTTCCCCCCTTCTGACACCCAGGTGGCGACATGCATCTGTGCATTGCTGGCAGATATCTCAGCTTGGATTTCAGCCAACCACCTCAAGCTCAACCTCGACAAGACAGAGCTGCTCCTCCTCCAGGGGAAGGCCTACACGCTCCAAGACCTCTCTATCACGGTTGACAACTACACAGTGTCCCCCTCCCAGAGTGAAAAGAACCTTGGCGTGACCCTGGACAACACCCTGTAATTCTCTGCAAATATAATAACAGTGTCTCGCTCCTGCAGGTTCATGTTCAACAACATCCGTAGAGTACGACCTTATCTCACACAGGAAAGAGTGCAGGTCCTAATCCAGGCACTCTTCATAACGCATCTGAACTACTACAACTCTCTGTTGGCTCCCAACTTGTTAAACCCCAGCATTTTATCCAGAAAGCTGCAGCTCCCATGTCACCCCGGTGCTCCGTACACTCCATTGGCTCTCGGTGGAAGTGTAACAGTATAACTTTAGACCGTCCCCTCGCACATACCCGGGCTCGAACCAGGGACCCTCTGCACACATCAACAACAGTCACCCCACGAAGCATCGCTACCCATCGCTCCACAAATGCCACGGCCCTTGCAGAGCAAGGGGAACCACTACTTCAAGGTCTCAGAGCAAGTGACGTTACTGATTGAAACGCTATTTAGCGCACACCACCGCTAACTAGCTAGCCGTTTCACATCCGTTACAGAAGCTCGGATCCACTACAAGACAAAGGTGCTTGCGTACGGAGCAGCAAGGAGAACTGCCCCTCCCTACCTTCAGGCTCTGCTCAAAGCCTAAATCCCAACCTCACTCCTTTCTGCCACCTCTGGTCTCTTGGTCGTCCCTGAAGTCCTTTTCTGTCCTGGCACCCCAATGGTGGAGCCAGCTTCCCCCTGATGTTAGGACACTGAGGAGGCTGCTGGGAGGAGATTTAGGAGGACATGCTCATTGTAATGGCTAGAATGTAATAAATGAAAAGTACTCAAATGTGGTTTCCATATGTTTGATGTGTTCGATACCTTTCCATTGATTCCATTCCAGACAATTACAGTGAGCCTGTCCTCCTATAGCTCCTCCCACCAGCCTCCACTGCTAGGACAGCAGAGTCCCTGCCCATCTTCCCATCTTAATGCCTGAAACTCTACCTTTTCAAAGAGTATCTTAAATAAGACACCTCAGTCTCACCCCGCAATTAAAAAAAAAAAAAAAAACTAGCTCCACCCTTCTTGTTGGAAGTTGGAAGTTGCGCATTCCGTGATGGATTTAACAATGGTGGGAAAGTCCCTTCAGCCAATGCTTACACTTGTTCTGTGGGAGAAGTGTGGAGAATCGGCAAGCTACCAAGCTCTCTCTTGCTCTCGCGCTCTCGCGCTCTCAATTCAAGGGGCTTTATTGGCATGGGAAACATATGTTAACATTACCAAAGTAAGTGAAGTAGAGACTATACAAACGTGAAATAAACAATAAAAATGAACAGTGAACATTACACTCATAGAAGTTCCAAAAGATTACAAATGTCATATTATGTATATATATATATACAGTGTTGTAACGATGTGCAAATGGTTAAAGTACAAAAGGGAATATAAATAAACATAAATATAGTATAGTTCACTGGTTGCCATTGTGGCAACAGGTCACAAATCTTGTTGCTGTGACGGCACACTGTGGTATTTCACCCAGTAGATATGGGAGTTTATCAAAATTGGGTTTGTTTTCTAATTCTTTGTGGATCTGTGTAATCTGAGGGAAATATGTCTCTCTAATATGGTCATACATTTGGCAGGAGGTTAGGAAGTGCAGCTCAGTTTCCACCTCATTTTGTGGGCAGTGTGCACATAGCCTGTCTTCTCTTGAGAGCCAGGTCTGCATATGGCGGCCTTTCCAAATTTCAAAGTTATGCTCACTGAATCTGTACATAGTCAAAGCTTTCCTTAAGTTCGGGTCAGTTACAGTGGTCAGGTATTCTGCCACTGTGTACTCTCTGTTTAGGGCCAAATAGCATTCGAGTTTGCTCAGTTTTTTTGTTAATTCTTTCCAATGTGTCAAGTAATTATCTTTTTGTTTTCTCATAATTTGATTGGGTCTAATTGTGTTGCTGTCCTGGGGCTCTGTGGGGTGTGTTTGTGAACAGAGCCCCAGGACCAGCTTGCTTAGTTAGGGGATTCTTCTCCAGGTTCATCTCTGTAGGTGATGGCTTTGTTATGGAAGGTTTGGGAATCGCTTCCTTTTAGGTGGTTGTAGAATTTGGTGGTTGTGGATTTGGTGGTTGGTGGTTGTGGATTTTGATAATTAGTGGGTATCAGCCTAATTCTGCTCTGCATGCATTATTTGGTGTTTTATGTTGTACACTGAGGATAATTTTTGCTAAATTCTGCATGCAGTCTCAATTTGGTGTTTGTCCCATTTTGTGAAATCTTGGTTGGTGAGCGGACCCCAGACCTCACAACCATAATGGACAATGGGCTCTATGACTGATTCAAGTATTTTTAACCAGTCTAATTGGTATGTCGAATTTTATGTTAATTTTGATGGCATAGAATGCCCGTCTTGCCTTGTCTCAGATTGTTCACAGCTTTGTGGAAGTTACCTGTGGCGCTGATGTTTAAACAGGTCAACATACACAAGGCTGCGGGGCCAGACGGATTACCAGGACGTTTGCTCCGGGCATGTGCTGACCAACTGGCAGGTGTTTTCACTGACATTTTCAACATGTCCCTGATTGAGTCTGTAATACCAACATGTTTCAAGCAGACCACCATAGTCCCTGTGCCCAAGAACACAAAGGCAACCTGCCTAAATGACTACAGACCCGTAGCACTCACGTCCGTAGCCATGAAGTGCTTTGAAAGGCTGGTAATGGCTCACATCAACACCATTATCCCAGAAACCCTAGACCCACTCCAATTTGCATACCGCTCAAACAGATCCACAGATGATGCAATCTCTATTACACTCCACACTGCCCTTTCCCACCTGGACAAAAGGAACATCTATGTGAGAATGCTGTTCATTGACTACAGCTCAGCGTTCAACACCATAGTACCCTAGGCCTGATCACCGACAACGACGAGACAGCCTATAGGGAGGAGGTCAGAGACCTGGCCGGGTGGTGCCAGAATAACAACCTATACCTCAACGTAACCAAGACTAAGGAGATGATTGAGGACTACAGGAAAAGGAGCACCGATCACGCCCCCATTCTCATCGACGGGGCTGTAGTGGAGCAGGTTGAGAGCTTCAAGTTCCTTGGTTCCACATCAAGTTCCACATCAGGGCACGACATTGCCTATTCCCCCTCAGGAAACTAAAAAGATTTGGCATGGGTCCTGAGATCTTCAAAAGGTTCTACATTTGCAACATCGAGAGCATCCTTACCGGTTGCATCACTGCCTGGTACGGCAATTGCTCGGTCTCCGACCGCAAGGCACTCCAGAGGGTAGTGTGTACGGCCCAGTACATCACTGCGGCTAAGCTGCCTGCCATCCAGTCAAAGACCCCAGCCACTCCAGTCATAGACTGTTCTCTCTGCTACCGCATGGCAAGCGGTACCAGAGTGCCAAGTCTAGGACAAAAAGGCTTCTCAACAGTTTTTACCCCCAAGCCATAAGACTCCTGAACAGGTAATCAAATGGCTAACCAGACTATCTGCATTGTGTGCCCCCCCCAGCCCCCTTTTTACACTGCTGCTACTCTCTGTTTATCATAGATGCATAGTCACTATACAGTCATGTACATACTACCTCAATTGGCCCGACCAACCAGTGCCCCTGCACATTGGCTAACCAGGTGATCTGCATTGTGTCCCGCCACCCCCTCTTTTATGCTACTGCTCCTCTCTGTTCATCATATACAGTGCCTTGCGAAAGTATTCGGCCCCCTTGAACTTTGCGACCTTTTGCCACATTTCAGGCTTCAAACATAAAGATATAAAACTGTATTTTTTTGTGAAGAATCAACAACAAGTGGGACACAATCATGAAGTGGAACGACATTTATTGGATATTTCAAACTTTTTTAACAAATCAAAAACTGAAAAATTGGGCGTGCAAAATTATTCAGCCCCCTTAAGTTAATACTTTGTAGCGCCACCTTTTGCTGCGATTACAGCTGTGAGTCGCTTGGGGTATGTCTCTATCAGTTTTGCACATCGAGAGACTGACATTTTTTCCCATTCCTCCTTGCAAAACAGCTCGAGCTCAGTGAGGTTGGATGGAGAGCATTTGTGAACAGCAGTTTTCAGTTCTTTCCACAGATTCTCGATTGGATTCAGGTCTGGACTTTGACTTGGCCATTCTAACACCTGGATATGTTTATTTTTGAACCATTCCATTGTAGATTTTGCTTTATGTTTTGGATCATTGTCTTGTTGGAAGACAAATCTCCGTCCCAGTCTCAGGTCTTTTGCAGACTCCATCAGGTTTTCTTCCAGAATGGTCCTGTATTTGGCTCCATCCATCTTCCCATCAATTTTAACCATCTTCCCTGTCCCTGCTGAAGAAAAGCAGGCCCAAACCATGATGCTGCCACCACCATGTTTGACAGTGGGGATGGTGTGTTCAAGGTGATGAGCTGTGTTGCTTTTACGCCAAACATAACGTTTTGCATTGTTGCCAAAAAGTTCAATTTTGGTTTCATCTGACCACAGCACCTTCTTCCACATGTTTGGTGTGTCTCCCAGGTGGCTTGTGGCAAACTTTAAACAACATTTTTTATGGATATCTTTAAGAAATGGCTTTCTTCTTGCCACTCTTCCATAAAGGCCAGATTTGTGCAATATACGACTGATTGTTGTCCTATGGACAGAGTCTCCCACCTCAGCTGTAGATCTCTGCAGTTCATCCAGAGTGATCATGGGCCTCTTGGCTGCATCTCTGATCAGTCTTCTCCTTGTATGAGCTGAAAGTTTAGAGGGACGGCCAGGTCTTGGTAGATTTGCAGTGGTCTGATACTCCTTCCATTTCAATATTATCTCTTGCACAGTGCTCCTTGGGATGTTTAAAGCTTGGGAAATCTTTTTGTATCCAAATCCGGCTTTAAACTTCTTCACAACAGTATCTCGGACCTGCCTGGTGTGTTCCTTGTTCTTCCTGATGCTCTCTGCGCTTTTAACGGACCTCTGAGACTATCACAGTGCAGGTGCATTTATACGGAGACTTGATTACACACAGGTGGATTGTATTTATCATCATTAGTCATTTAGGTCAACATTGGATCATTCAGAGATCCTCACTGAACTTCTGGAGAGAGTTTGCTGCACTGAAATTAAAGGGGCTGAATAATTTTGCACGCCCAATTTTTCAGTTTTTGATTTGTTAAAAAAGTTTGAAATATCCAATAAATGTTGTTCCACTTCATGATTGTGTCCCACTTGTTGTTGATTCTACACAAAAAAATACAGTTTTATATCTTTATGTTTGAAGCCTGAAATGTGGCAAAAGGTCGCAAAGTTCAAGGGGGCCGAATACTTTTGCAAGGCACTGTATGCATAGTCACTTTAACCATATCTACATGCTAATACTACCTCAACCAGCCTGACTAATATAGCCTTGCTACTGTATATAACCTTGCTACTGTATATAGCCTCTCTACTGTATATAGCCTCTCTACTGTGTATAGCCTCTCTAATGTATATAGCCTCTATACTGTATATAGCCTCTCTACTGTATATAGCCTCGCTACTGTATATAGCCTCGCTACTGTATATAGCCTCCCTACTGTATATAGCCTCTCTACTGTATATAGCCTCTCTACTGTATATAGCCTCCCTACTGTATAAAGCCTCTCTACTGTATATAGCCTCTCTACTGTATATAGCCTCTCTACTGTATATAGCCTCTATACTGTATATAGCCTCTCTACTGTATATAGCCTCTCTACTGTATATAGCCTCTCTACTGTATAAAGCCTCTCTACTGTATATAGCCTCTCTACTGTATATAGCCTCTATACTTTATATAGCCTCTCTACTGTATATAGCCTCTCTACTGTATATAGCCTCGCTACTGTTATTTTCAACTGTCTTTTTACTGTTGTTTTATTTCTTTACTTACCTATTGTTCACCTAATACCTTTTTGGCACTATTGGTTAGAGCCTGTAAGTAAGCATTTCACTCTAAGGTCTACTACACCTGTTGTATTCAGCATTTTACTGTAAGGTCTACCTACACCTGCTGTATTCGGCGCACGTGACAAATTAACTTTGATTTGATTTCAATTTGAAGTGAAATGTCTAGTGTTTGCTGATGATCTGGTGCTTCTGTCACCAACCAAGGAGGACCTACAGCAACACCTAGATCTTCTGCACAGATTCTGCCAGACCTGGGCCCTGACAGTACATCTCAGTAAGACAAAAATAATGGTGTTCCAAAAAAGGTTCAGTCGCCAGGACCACAAATACAAATTCTATCTAGACACCGTTGCCCTAGAGCACACAAAAACTATACATACCTTGGCTTAAAGGTCTTACTCACGTCGGTTACGGAGAGCGTGATCACACAGTAGTCCGGCACAGCTGATGGTCTCATGCATGCCTCAGTGTCGCTTGCCTCGAAGCGAGCATAGAAGTTATTTAGCTCGTCTGGTAGGCTCGTGTCACTGGGCAGCTCACGGCTGTGCTTCCCTTTGTAGACTGTAATAGTTTGCAAGCCCTGCCACATGAGACGAGCGTCGGAGTCGGAGCCGGTGTAGTATGATTCAATCTTAGCCCTGTATTGACGCTTTGCTTGTTTGATGGTTCGTTGCAGGGCATAGAGGGATTTCTTGTAAGCTTCCGGGTTAGAGTCCCGCACCTTGAAAGCGGCAGCTCTATCCTTTAGCTCAGTGCGAATGTTGCCTGTAATTCATGGCTTCTGGTTGGGGTATGTACGTGCAGTCACTGTGGGGACGACGTCCTCAATGCACTTATTGATGAAGCCAGTGACGGATGTGGTGTATTCCTCAATGTCATCGGAAGAATCCCGGAACATATTCCAGTCTGTGATAGCAAAACAGTCCTCCAAATTTTTTTATAGACAGAGTCACTGGTGCTTCCTGCTTTAATTTGTGCTTGTAAGCAGGAATCAGGAGGATAGAATTGTGGTCAGATTTACCAAATGGAGGCTGAGCGAGAGCTTTGTACGCATCTCTGTGTGTGGAGTAAAGGTGGTCTAGAATTTGTTTTATCTCTGGTTACACATTTAACATGTTGATAGAGATTAGGTAAAACTGATTTAAGTTTCCCTGCATTAAAGTCTCCGGCCACTAGGAGCGCCGCCTCTGGGTGAGCGGTTTCCTGTTTGCTTATTTCCTTATACAGCTGACTGAGTGCGGTCTTAGTGCCGGCATATGTCTGTGGTGGTAAATTAACAGCCACAAAAAGTATAGATGAAAACTCTCTAGGCAAGTAGTGTGGCCTGCAGTTTATCACAATATACTCCACTTCAGGCGAGCAAAATCTAGAGACTTCCTTAGATTTCGTGCACCAGCTATTGTTCGTCTTACCGGAGTGTGCTGCTCTATCTTGCCGGTGCAACGTATATCCCGCTAGCTGAATATCCATGTTGTCATTCAACCACGATTCCGTGAAACATTGGATATTACAGTTTTTTATGTCCTGTTGATAGGATATTTGTGATCGTACCTTGTATAATTTATTGCCCAATGATTGCAAGTTGGCTAGTAGTTTTGACGGTAACGGCAGCTTTCCCACTCGCCTTCTGCGGGTCCTGACGAGGCATCCGATTCTTTGTTCTTTGTACCTGCATCGCTTCCTCTTGCAAATAACAGGGATGTCGGCCCTGCTGGGTGTTTGGAGAATGTCCTGTGCGTCTTGCTCATTGTAGAAAAAATCTTTGTCTAATCCGAGTTGAGTGATCGCTGTCCTGATATCCAGAAGCTCTTTTCTGTCGTACGATACGGTTGCAGAAACATTATGTACAAAATAAGTTAGAAATAACGCGGAAAAAATATAGCACAATTGGTTGGGGGCCTGTAAAACTGCTGCCATTTCTTCCGGCGCCATTTTGAATCAATTCTTGTAGGGTGAGGCCGGGTGCTGCAGGCTGTTCTAGAGCCCTCACCAATTCATGTATATATATGTTGAAGAGGGTGGGTCTTAAGCTGCATCCCTGTCTCACCCCACGGCCCTGTGGGAAGAAATGCGTGTGGTTTTTTGCCTATTTTAACCGCAGACTTGTTGTTTGTGTACATGGATTTCATAATGTTGTATGTTTTTTCCCCAACACCACTTTCCATCAATTTGTATACTAGACCCTCATGCCAAATTGAGTTGAAGGCTTTTGTTGAAATCAACAAAGCATGAGAAGACTTTGGCTTTGTTTTGGTTGTTTTTTTTTTCCAATTAGGGTGTGCAGGGTGAATACGTGGTCTGTCGTACGATAATTTGGTAAAATGCCAATTTGACAATTGCTCAGTACATTGTTTTCACTGAGGAAATGTACGTCTGCTGTTAATGATAATGCAGAGGATTTTCCCAAAGTTTTTGTTGAAGCATAACCCACAGTAGTTATTCTCTGTCTCTGTCTCTCAATTCAATTTCAATTTAAGGGCTTTACTTTGCATGGGAAACATATGTTAACATTGCCAAAGCAAATGAAGTAGACAATAAACAATAAAATTAACAGTAAACATTACACCCACAAAAGTTCCATAGGAGTAAAAGCATTTCTCTCTCTCTCTCCTGCTTCCTGTTCATGTTTCTCCTCAGCCAACATACATAATACTGCACGCAGCACTAAGGGGTTTGATGCAGGCATATACTCTACCATATAGAACGGCATGTAGGTGTGTGTGTGTGTGTGTGTGTGTCTGTGCGTGTGTGTGTGTGTGTCTGTGTGTGCGTGTGTGCGTGTGTGTTGTGTGTGCTTGTTTATGGTAAAGGTTATGGTTAGGGGTTATGGTTATGTTTATGGTAAAGGTTATGGTTATGGTAAAGGTTATGGTAAAGGTTATGGTTAGGGGTTATGGTTATGGTAAAGGTTATGGTTAGGGGTTATGGTTAGGGGTTATGGTTATGTTTATGGTAAAGGTTATGGTTAGGGGTTATGTTTATGGTAAAGGTTATGGTTAGGGGTTATGGTTATGTTTGTGGTAAAGGTTATGGTTAGGGGTTATGGTTATGGTAAAGGTTATGGTTAGGGGTTATGGTTATGGTAAAGGTTATGGTTAGGGGTTATGGTTATGGTAAAGGTTATGGTTAGGGGTTATGGTTATGTTTATGGTAAAGGTTATGGTTAGGGGTTATGGTAAAGGTGTTCTTACTGTGGTCTTCTCCAGGCAGTGCAGAAGGTGATGATGATGGCTCTCAAAGGGAATGTTTGGTTTTCCCACTAGGAGCTGTCCTGCTTCCTTGGACGCCTTGGGGAGAGAGCAAGACAGAGAATAGGAATTAGGGCTAAACATTGGGGTACACAGAGAGAATAAGACAGAGAATAGGAATTAGGGCTAAACATTGGGGTACACAGAGAGAATAAGACAGAGAATAAGAATTAGGGCTAAACATTGGGGTACACAGAGAGAAGAAGAAAGAGAATAGGAATTAGGGCTAAACATTGGGGTACACAGAGAGAAGAAGACAGAGAATAAGAATTAGGGCTAAACATTGGGGTACACAGAGAGAAGAATACAGAGAATAGGAATTAGGGCTAAACATTGGGGTACACAGAGAGGAGAAGACAGAGAATAGCAATTAGGGCTAAACATTGGGGTACACAGAGAGAAGAAGACAGAGAATAGGAATTAGGGCTAAACATTGGGGTACACAGAGAGAAGAAGACAGAGAATAGGAATTAGGGCTAAACATTACTGAGGGACCAACTCTGAGCAGAGGAGTTTTAGGCATTGGCCAGCTGTAGAAAACCACACGCAGTGCTGAAATGAAGAAGCCTAGCCTGCAATGGTTCTTAGATGACCCTATGGAAGATACACTATATGACCAAAAGTATGTGGACACCTGCTCCACAAACATCTAATTCCAAAATCATGGACATTAATATGGAGTTGGTCACTACTTTGCTGCTATACCAGCCTCCACTCCTCTAGGAAGGTTTTCCACTGGATGTTGGGACATGGTTGTGGGGACTTGCTTCCATTCAGCCTCAAGAGCATTAGTGAGGTTGGGCACTGATGTTGGCCAATTAGGCTTGGCTTGCAGTCGGCGTTCCAATTCATCCCAAAGGTGTTCGATGGGGTTGAGGTCAGGGCTCTGTGCAGGCCAGTCAAATTCTTCCACACCGATCTCGACAAACCATTTATGGTTGGACCTCGATTTGTGCACGGAGGCATTGTCATGCTGAAACAGGAAATGGACTTCCCCAAACTGTTGCCACAAAGTTGGAAGCACAGAATCATCTACAATGTCATTGTATGCTGTAACGTTAAGATTTCCCTTCACTGGAACTAAGGGGCCTAACCTGAACAATGAAAACAGCCCTATACCATTATTTCTCCTCCACCAAACTTTACAGTTGCAATATGCATTTGGGCAGGTACAGTGCCTTGCGAAAGTATTCGGCCCCCTTGAACTTTGCGACCTTTTGCCACATTTCAGGCTTCAAACATAAAGATATAAAACTGTATTTTTTTGTGAAGAATCAACAACAAGTGGGACACAATCATGAAGTGGAACGACATTTATTGGATATTTCAAACTTTTTTAACAAATCAAAAACTGAAAAATTGGGTGTGCAAAATTATTCAGCCCCTTTACTTTCAGTGCAGCAAACTCTCTCCAGAAGTTCAGTGAGGATCTCTGAATGATCCAATGTTGACCTAAATGACTAATGATGATAAATCCAATCCACCTGTGTGTAATCAAGTCTCCGTATAAATGCACCTGCACTGTGATAGTCTCAGAGGTCCGTTAAAAGCGCAGAGAGCATCATGAAGAACAAGGAACACACCAGGCAGGTCCGAGATACTGTTGTGATCAAAAGCTGGTTTTGGATACAAAAAGATTTCCCAAGCTTTAAACATCCCAAGGAGCACTGTGCAAGCGATAATATTGAAATGGAAGGAGTATCAGACCACTGCAAATCTACCAAGACCTGGCCGTCCCTCTAAACTTTCAGCTCATACAAGGAGAAGACTGATCAGAGATGCAGCCAAGAGGCCCATGATCACTCTGGATGAACTGCAGAGATCTACAGCTGAGGTGGGAGACTCTGTCCATAGGACAACAATCAGTTGTATATTGCACAAATCTGGCCTTTATGGAAGAGTGGCAAGAAGAAAGCCATTTCTTAAAGATATCCATAAAAAGTGTTGTTTAAAGTTTGCCACAAGCCACCTGGAAGACACACCAAACATGTGGAAGAAGGTGCTCTGGTCAGATGAAACCAAAATTGAACTTTTTGGCAACAATGCAAAACGTTATGTTTGGCGTAAAAGCAACACAGCTCATCACCCTGAATACACCATCCCCACTGTCAAACATGGTGGTGGCAGCATCATGGTTTGGGCCTGCTTTTCTTCAGCAGGGACAGGGAAGATGGTTAAAATTGATGGGAAGATGGATGGAGCCAAATACAGGACCATTCTGGAAGAAAACCTGATGGAGTCTGCAAAAGACCTGAGACTGGGACGGAGATTGGTCTTTGAACAAGAAAATGATCCAAAACATAAAGCAAAATCTACAATGGAATGGTTCAAAAATAAACATATCCAGGTGTTAGAATGGCCAAGTCAAAGTCCTGACCTGAATCCAATCGAGAATCTGTGGAAAGAACTGAAAACTGCTGTTCACAAATGCTCTCCATCCAACCTCACTGAGCTCGAGCTGTTTTGCAAGGAGGAATGGGAAAAAAATTCAGTCTCTCGATGTGCAAAACTGATAGAGACATACCCCAAGCAACTTACAGCTGTAATCGCAGCAAAAGGTGGCGCTACAAAGTATTAATTAACTTAAGGGGGCTGAATAATTTTGCACGCCCAATTTTTCAGTTTTTGATTTGTTAAAAAAGTTTGAAATATCCAATAAATGTCGTTCCACTTCATGATTGTGTCCCACTTGTTGTTGATTCTTCACAAAAAAATACAGTTTTATATCTTTATGTTTGAAGCCTGAAATGTGGCAAAAGGTCGCAAAGTTCAAGGGGGCCGAATACTTTCGCAAGGCACTGTAGCGTTCTTCTGGCATCCGCCAAACTCAGATTTGTCCGTCGGACTGCCAGATGGTGAAGCGTGATTCATCACTCCAGACAACATATACCGAGTGATAAGCAGCCAGGTGTTCAGCTGAAAAAACATTTGTGACTCCTTCCATCTTTTCCCTACAAACCCTGTTGGACCCTCCAGGATGAAGTTTCCTCTTGGTACAGATCTAGGATCAGCTTTTTCACCCCAATCTTAAATATAACATGTTAAAACTAACCGAAGATCAGCATCTAGGGGAAACTTCACCCTACACCCTGTATGGCAGACAGTTGCACGACTTGGTTATGATGAGTCAATGTGAGTGATAGCTCCTATTCGCCAGCAGGGGGAGTAACAGAGTGGAGCGCTGGTCCTGATAGAGTTTGGAAAGTGCATGTCAATGCTGTAGCTGAGAAAGAGGTGATGGGTGCTGTCAAGACAGTCTACGACGAAGCCGACTATACTGAAGCACTGGAATGGGAGCAGCAAGGGCAACAGCCCCTGGTGTTACACCATAAGCAGTCCCCCTGGTGTTACGCCATAAGCAGTCCCCCTGATGTTACGCCATAAGCAGTCTCCCTGATGTTACGCCATAAGCAGTACGCCTGATGTTACGCCATAAGCAGTCCCCCTGATGTTACGCCATAAGCAGTCCCCCTGATGTTACGCCATAAGCAGTCCCCCTGATGTTACGCCATAAGCAGTCCCCCTGGTGTTACGCCATAAGCAGTCCCCCTGATGTTACGCCATAAGCAGTCCCCCTGGTGTTACGCCATAAGCAGTCTCCCTGATGTTACGCCATAAGCAGTCCCCCTGATGTTACGCCATAAGCAGTCCCCCTGATGTTACGCCATAAGCAGTCCCCCTGATGTTACACCATAAGCAGTCCTCCTGATGATACGCCATAAGCAGTCCCCCTGGTGTTACGCAGCCCCCCGTGGTCACAACATGGCTCTGAGCTGAGAGACATGCAGCACTGGTCACGGGCCGATGATGAGCCCCACCAACCGGTCGGTTCTGTCACAGTACCTCTTTGAGAGAGTTGTGGATCAGGAAATGACCATTGTAGCGTTTGTAGTGCATGTACGAGTTAGCGCCCCGGCTCTTCGATGCACGGTTTTTAGCGATCCGGGTTTTCTGTTTGAACGAAAGGTAACACTCCTCTGTTTAAGTCTACAAAAGGTCGTTTTTTTCTCTCTCTGTGCTGGTTAGCTCTCTGACACAGACAGAGAAATAACAGCTACAGACACAGATAGGAAACTGACAGACAGGAAAGGAGAGAGGTAGTGGGGATATAAGGAGGGAGGAAGAGAGGGAGGGACACACACACACAAACACACACGCAGGTACACACGCACACACACACACGCAGGTACACACACACACACACACACACACACACACACACACACACACACACACACACACAAACACACACACGCAGGTACACACACACACACACACACACACACACACACACACACACACACACACACACACACACACACACACACACGCAGGTACACACACACACACACACAAACACACACAGTACGGCCACTTTACCTTTTGAGCTCTTCGTTTTTCTGCCCGCTGGCTCTGGTGGTAAATGCGGCTGAAGTTGGACACGATGACGGGAACGGGCAGGGCGATGACCAGCACCCCGCTCAGAGAACAGATGGAACCAAACACCTTCCCCACGATGGTCTTGGGTACCATGTCACCGTATCTGCAAAACAGAGAGAACACTTCATGAGGATATTACAAACATAGACTTCTAGAATTGGGATACAGAGATGCAGTCGAAAAGAGCAAAGATATATCCTGATTTCACTAGGTCATACTAGAGGTCACGCTTTATACCTGCAAATCAGAGAATGAATGGTTCACAAGGTTACAGTACAGACTAAGGTGCTGAGCGCGTGGATCTAGCCATGTTGAGGTTATGAGTTCAATTCACGCAGGGATTACAAGATACAGTCAAAATGTCATACTTACTAAAAAACGGCATACTGTATAATCTCTACTTGTTAGAAAACAGGAAGAATTGAACTACTTTGTTGAATTATTTAGTTTATTTCTCTAAATCATCTGATAACTGTTGTTGCTGTTCTAAAATACTGAAATATTTTATCACTAAAAATACTTCTGACAAACATTCATGGAAATGTAATATGTTCACATGATCACAGTCTTATCTCATGTGGGATAGAGACAATAAATAGAACTGAAGTTACTTAGTGGCCTACTTTCACTACCGTCTGTCTGTCTGTGTCCCTCTGCTACAGCTCCTCTTTGAAACCATATTTCATGTATAATTACACACCTGCAACACTAAAGCTCTCTGTCTCACACACACACACACACACACACACTCGCAAGCGCAGGCACGCACGCACGCACACACACACACACACACACACACACACACACACACACACATGCGCAGTCAGGCAGGCAGGAACGCACACACACACGATCACACAAGATGAGAGAGACTGAGTGCCCATCTCCCGTGACCTCCGTGAGACAAACAGCTTGTGTTAGATACATGAAACAGACTCAGGTTCAGAGAAAACAAAGTAAAGGCAGTGGGTGTTCCGATGTTCTCATGGCAACAACATTTAGACACAGAGATCATTTTAAAAGTCTGAGGGCCTTGAGGCTACAGTAGAAATTATTCCGAGATGTGTATTCATCCCACCCCTCTGTAGCTGGTGAGGGACTATCAGATGTGTATTCAGCCCCACCCCTCCGTAGCTGGTGAGGGACTATCAGATGGATAACACTTAGCAGGGCATGGGTCAGTTCCATTTCAATCAGTTCATTCTGGAGGTTAAAACGCACCCACTGGGCACAGACGTCAGTTAACGTCTAGCTTTGATTTGGGTTGTCAATTAACGCAAATCCAACGTGAAATCCCCCAAAAGCTATCAGCATGTCATTGGATTTAAAAAATACAAAATACAAAAATTCCCTTAAATTTTTTAATTCAACATCATCAAAAATTTGTTTGTTGTTGTTGTTGAAATGACATGGAAACAAAGTTGATTCAACCAGTTATTTTTTTTTTTTGCCCAATGGGTATCTATCTGCATAATCTCTCAAAATGGAATTGTTGGTTGTATGTTTTGTAGACTTCAGTTAAGTGGGAGAAATGATACACAACCTGGTGTAATGCATGCTGTTATGTGTGTTTCTAAGCATCCACATGTAGCGTGTTTTTCTGTTCTACACATTGATCAAAATAAAATACATTTGTGGTTCTTACATGAACTTTCTGTAGAGATACACTGAATATAGGGAACAATTTAACCTTTTTTGGTTAAGTACAATTTATTCTTTCCACACTCATATGGCTATTTACACATGCAAGCACTCTCTAACTAATGCATGGATGGATGGGACTTTTGCCATGAATGTGTTTTTTTTTTGTCAATCTTCTAACAGCCTCTCAAGTGCAACGTAGACCCAGCTACATATCTATAATTGACACATGCGGTAAATTCAAAGCACAGACAGCGATTACATAGGGAATCAACTGACCTGCTAGAAAACCAACGGCATCCCTCCGCAACGAATCATTCATCTTTTAAAGAAAACTGTTTTACGTCGACTTACATCAAGTGATATTAAAATGCCATCTTATACCTGCCGGCTTCTGGAAAATAGCAACGGGCTATAGACCTTTAGTGTGTCTCTCTGTGTGTGTGTGTGTGTGTGTGTGTGTGTGTGTGTGTGTGTGTGTGTGTGTGTGTGTGTGTGTGTGTGTGTGTGTGTGTGCGTGC
Source organism: Oncorhynchus clarkii lewisi (assembly GCF_045791955.1). Taxonomy (NCBI): domain Eukaryota; kingdom Metazoa; phylum Chordata; class Actinopteri; order Salmoniformes; family Salmonidae; genus Oncorhynchus; species Oncorhynchus clarkii. Next base: position 88,789,064 of record NC_092148.1, on the reverse strand, counting down.
ATGCGTGCGTCTGTGTGTGTGTGTGTGTGTGTGTGTATGTGTGTGTGTGTGTGTGCGTGCGTGTGTCTGTGTGTGTGTGTGTGTGTGTGTGTGTGTGTGTGTGCTTGCGTGCGTGTGCGTGTGCATGTGTGTTGGACCTAACATGATGGAAACCTTAAAGACTAATGACTCAAGGAAGCAGCCAGCCGGCTGGCCAGGGGCGTCCGACGTTAGAGACAACTTTATTTATGAAATAGCCAACCTACCGTGTAGCAATACTTTCACATTACCATGGCGATGTCTCAACTGACACTCTATTCCCTGCGTAGTGCACTACTTTGAACAAAAGACAATAGGCCTTGGTAGTAGTGCACTATAAAGGGTATAATGTGCCATTTGGGACATAGACCATGCTGCAAAGTTGCATTGGGAGATAGATATGAGGCTGTCACAGTGCACTGAGCAATGCTAATGTTCTGTCCTCGTATACCTGCATGTATTCATCTTACTCTGCCGAGGTAATGGCTTTCTCAGGCCATTAACACATTAAAGTCGCAATCTGTTATTTCTCTCTCTCTCTCCCACCGGCAGCTGACTGCCCCCTGGCCTTCACTATGGTAGGAGTGTCACGTGGGACATTTAGAAAGCAGAAGACTGAAGGCCTACTATAGCCGACTTATTTTGTTATTAAAAATCCACTGTGATATTTAGGCCTACAGCTGTTTTTGGTCATTTCAATTAAGAATCAATAGGCCTACTGCCATTAAGAATCAATAGGCCTACTGTCATTAAGAATCAATAGGTCTACTGCCATTAAGAATCAATAGGCCTATTACCATTAACAATCAATAGGCCTACTGTCATTAAGAATCAATAGGTCTACTGCCATTAAGAATCAATAGGCCTACTGCCATTAAGAATCAATAGGCCTATTACCATTAAGAATCAATAGGCCTACTGCCATTAAGAATCAATAGGTCTACTGCCATTAAGAATCAATAGGCCTACTGCCATTAAGAATCAATAGGTCTACTGCCATTAAGAATCAATAGGCCTACTGCCATTAGGAATCAATAGGCCTATTACCATTAAGAATCAATAGGTCTACTGCCATTAAGAATCAATAGGTCTACTGCCATTAAGAATCAATAGGCCTACTGCCATTAAGAATCAATAGGCCTATTACCATTAAGAATCAATAGACCTACTGCCATTAAGAATCAATAGGCCTACTGCCATTAAGAATCAATAGGCCTATTACCATTAAGAATCAATAGGCCTATTACCATTAAGAATCAATAGGCCTATTACCATTAAGAATCAATAGGCATACTGCCATTAAGAATCAGTAGCCCTACTGCAATTAAGAACTAATAGGTCTACTGCCATTAAGAATCAATAGGTCCTACTGCCATTAAGAATCAATAGGTCCTACTGCCATTAAGAATCAATAGGCATACTGCCATTAAGAATCAATAGGCCTACTGCCATTAAGAATCAATAGGCCTACTGCCATTAAGAATCAATAGGCCTATTACCATTAAGAATCAATAGGCCTATTACCATTAAGAATCAATAGGCCTATTACCATTAAGAATCAATAGGCATACTGCCATTAAGAATCAGTAGCCCTACTGCAATTAAGAACTAATAGGTCTACTGCCATTAAGAATCAATAGGTCTACTGCCATTAAGAATCAATAGGTCTACTGCCATTAAGAATCAATAAGCATACTGCCATTAAGAATCAATAGGTCTACTGCCATTAAGAATCAATAGGTCTACTGCCATTAATCCTTAATACTGTTTTGTTTTTTTCAAATTAAGGAGTGGGCCTTTAAACAATCCTCTCAGTCATTTAGCCTTTTCTGATCCGGTTTGTTCGGTAATGTTCCCCCAGACTCGATCCATTGATAGTAAGGTTAATCATGATGATGCGGGATGTAAATTATGGTCATTTTCAGGTATGTGTTTCGGGCCTTTAATTGCTTTCGGGGGAAATTGACTATGCTTCCTCATTGTTTGTTGATGAATGATGTCCGCTTCTTCACAAGGACAGGGAAACACAGGAAATGTGCAATATGCAGAAATTCCTGCGCCGTTTCCTGTTTGCTAAAATTCGAATAGTTCGTCTAATTTCAGTTTATGTGACAAAACAAGTGATTCATAGTGTAGAGAATCATTGTACCATCTAATCATCTGTGAAATATATTGTCAATAACCCAAAAAGATTGTATTTTCTGCTCTTTGAAGTTGGTGTACGAAACCAAAATTTAAAGACTCAAAAACTCAATTTAAGGATGGGAAGCATAGACATAGCGCACATAGAACAGATCTACTGCTTCTTAGACTTGCTTTCAATGAGAATAACAGATCTATAAATCACATTTCTATGTGAATTTGGTTGAGTCACACCAAAAAGTTACATATTTCAGCTTTAAATGCGGAACGCATCAAATGTTTATTATTTTTGCGGCAAAAGTAGTTTTGGTACAATCTTGGGCCTGTATGCTGGCGACCATTGCCATAAGTTATCTCTATCTCGACACAAAGAGGTTAGATCAAGGATTGGGGAAGCGTGGTGACACACACACACACACGCACACACGCACGCACGCACGCACGCACGCACGCACGCACACACACACACACACCAGTGGAGGCTCCTCAGAGGAGGAAGGTGAGGACCAGCGTCCTCAGTGAATTTCATAACATTTAAATTGTAAAGCATTGAAAAAGTTATACTTTTTAGTTAAAACTAAACTAAATATATTCACGCCACCAAAAATCATTGATTAAAACACACTGTTTTGCAATGAAGGCCTACAGCAGCCTAAACAGCGCCATTGTGTAGCCGGATGACAGCTAGTTTCCGTCCTCCTCTTGGTACATTGACTTCAATAAAAAACCTTGGAGGTTCTTGGTTCTCACCCCTTTCCATAGACTTACACAGTAATTATGGCAACTTCCGGAGGACGTTCTCCAACCTATCAGAGCTCTTGCAACATGAACTGACATGATCTCCACCCAATCATAGGATCAGATAATTAATCTAGTACTGAAAGCATAAATTACAGCTAGCTAGCACTGCAGTGCATAAAATGTAGTGAGTAGTTGACTCAAAGACAGAGAAAGACAATAGTTGAACAGTTTTCAACAAATACATTTCTTCAAAAATGAAAGAGATGCAAGAGAGAGAAAGAGAGAGATTTTGACATTCTTTTTCCCTTTCAGTTTTACTTACTTAGCTAGCAAATGCAGCTGGCTAGTTTACTTACTCAAACACCCGGCACTAAAAGAGGGATGCTATGTTAGCTAGCTGGCTATGACTATCCAACACAACACGGGAACTCTTCCAAGTCAAGGTAAGCTTTGTGTTTTTATTGCCACCGGGGCCCTCCGGTTTAACTGCTTACTGACTATACACTGTAACACTACTGCATGATTGTAGTGGGTTTACTAATACATTAGTTATATTAGCTATGCTGACTAGGATGTTACTTTAGCTAATATGGGGACAACGATGTAGGCTGTGTGTAGCGGTTATGACATGGTTTGGCTTGGGAAATGTTTTTTTTTAGCCTGGTCACATACAGCTGATGTGTTGTTCATTGAAGTCCACAAACGAAGGGAAAAGGTGAGAGGAGGAGAGTGCGTAGAGGACAGAATTAATACAACGTGGCTGCTATGAAAGTGAACTGTGTTTATGTGTGATCAGGGGTGTATTCATTCCGCTGATTCTGTTTGAAAAACGTTTCTTAAACGCGGAAGCAAACAACACAGGGATAAAAATACCTGAATTTGGCCAATAGAGAATCTTGTTTGCAACTATTGGACTATTGATTACACCCTAGATAAGCTAGATGCAGGTAATAGTGTGCAAAGCGGTATGTGTCACTGTCTGTCCATGTGTCACTGTCTGTCATCTGAATTTTTTTTATCTCGACCTGTGTGCACCTACGTTGTGAACTTTAATTTATAGGCTAGGTTGTAGCAACCTCATGATAGGTATAGGGAAATCGTATCATGAGTATCATGTAGTAGCCTAAACTTATCAATATTACATTGAACTGGGTGAATGGAATATGAATGACAGTGATCCAATACTACTGTAATAGAAATAAGGCCACGCTCGTGGGAAAAACAAAATGTCCTCCCTCATCATAAACGACACTGACCGCCACTGACAGACATACACACACACACACACACACTAGACAGTTTTATGCCAGATTTACATTGAGCAGGACCAGGCTTTGTGCTTCAGTGCAAACAGGCTCCAATTCCCCTCCATCTGATCTATTAGGTTTACATCCCAAATAGCACCCTATTCCCTACATAGTGCACTACTTTCAACCAGGGCTCTGTTCAAAAGTAGTGTACTATAGGGAATAGGGTGCCATTTGGGATGCATCCATGGGGAACATTTAATTTGCTCATGCTAAATGTCTTGTGAACATCTGAGTGATGTTGAATAAACAACGTGGTTCAGATGGTGGAGCCGACCGCTCAGTGTGAGGCTCAACATGGACGGAGAGACCAAGAGATAGGCATATCTGACTCATTGATCCCATGTTTTCATGTGTAATATGTGTTTCTCAGTGGATGTTATCCTCTAGTCTATTTCCCTTTGCATCAGGTTTGGAGTCAATTCCATTTGAATGCAGGCAAGTCAACTGAAATTCAAATTCAAAATGTTCCTTATTTGAATAAGAAATAGAAACGAAGTGATAATATCAGATATGAAAAACAAATAAACAACTGCACTCTAAAATGTAGCCTACAAGAGATACTAGCTCCATGATAACAGCCAGGGACCAGTGTTTACAGCAAAGGAGAGATTAAATTAATGTTCTATTCATCCTTTATTTAAGTAGGAAAATCAGGTAAGAACAAATGTTTATATTCAATGACTGGGGGGAAGAACAACAGTTTTTTACCTTGTCAGCACAGGGATTTGATCTTGCAACCTTCCGGTTACTAGTCCAACGCTCTAACCACTAGGCTACCCTGTCGCCCCAACGATGGCCTACCCCGGAAAAACCCAGACGATACTGAACCAATTGTGTCGCCCTATAGGTCTCCCAATCACGGCCGGATGTGATACAGCTAGGCATGTTGTCTTCTCTGTCACTGGAATAAAGACCTCCATTCCTGTCATTAGGGAAAGATATTGTGATAATACCTCACTTTCCAAAATATGACTACTTAATGTTAGATCCCTCACTTCCAAGGCAGTCATAGTCAATGAACTAATCACTGATCATGAACTTGATGTGATTGGCCGGACTGAAACATGGCTCAAGCCTGATGAATTTACTGTGTTAAATGAGGCCTCACCTCCTGGTTACACTAGTGACCATATCCCTCGCGCATCCCGCAAAGGCAGAGGTGTTGCTAATATATATAACAGCAAATTTCAATTAAAAAAAAATGTTTTTAAAAATACTTTGTTTTCGTCTTTTGAGGTTTGTCAATAAATCTAGTAGTTAAATCACACAATGTATTGATGTCTCTACCTTCTTGCCCTTTGTGTTGTTGTCTGTGCCCAATAATGTTTGTACCATGTTTCGTACTGCTACCATGTTGTGCAACTGCCATGTTGTGTTGCTACCATTTTGTTGTTATGTGTTGCTACCATGTTGTGTTGTCTTTGGTCTCTCTTTATGTAGTGTTGTGGACTCTCTAGTCATGGAAGATAATATTCACATTTTTGGTGACTGTAATATTCACATTGAGAAGTCCACAGACCCACTCCAAAAGGCTTTCATATCCATCATCGACTCAGTGGGTTTTGTTCAACATGTCTCGGGCCGTACGCATTGCTACAATCATATCCTGGATCTAGTATTGTCCTGTAGAATAGATATTGTGGATCTAAATGTTTTTCCTCATAAACCATGGACTTTTTATTTGCAATCGCAGCAAATAATTTGCTCAGAACCCAACCAAAGATTATCAAGAGCCACGCTATAACTTCTCAGACAACGCAAATATTCCTAGATGCCCTTCCAGAATCCCTCCACCTACCCAAGGACATTGGAATTCAAAAATCAGTTAACCACCTAACCGAGGATCTAAACTTAACTTTTGCGTAATACCCTAGATGCAGTCGCACCTCTAAAAACAAACAAAAAACATTTGCCACAAGAAACTAGCTCCCTGGTATCCAGGAAATAACTGAGCCCTAAAACAAGCTTCCAGAAAATTGGAATGGAATTGGCGTCCCACTGTATTGGAAGTTTTCCAACTAGTTTGGAATGACAGTACCAGGCCATATCAAAAAGCCTCCACTGCTACTCATGTAACAGTATTACTTTAGACCGTCCCCTCGCCCATACCCGGGCGCAAACCAGGGACCCTCTGCACACATCAACAACAGTCACTCTCGAAGCATCGTTACCCATCGCTCCACAAAAGCCGCGGCCCTTGCAGAGCAAGGGGAACAACTACTTCAAGGTCTCAGAGCAAGTGACGTCGCCGATTAAAACGCTATTTAGCGCACACCACCGCTGACTAGCTAGCCGTTTCACATCCGTTACACTCAATAAGCCTACTTTTCCAACCTGATTGAGAATAAAAGCATAACTGTCGCAAAGCTAACGATTTATTTTTGAAAAAGCGGTTGCTCAGCAACTCACTGCCTTCCTTAAGACAAACAAGGTATACTAAACGCTCCAGTCTGGTTTTAGACCCCAACATTGTACTTAATGGTATCGGACCAAGGCTCTGCGCTCCTAGACCTCCTAGAATCTTGACTAGAACCCCCCAAAATGTGATCATATTACTCCAGTGCTAGTTTCACTGCTAACCTACAAAGCATTACATGGACTTGCTCCTACCTATCTCTCCGATTTGGTCCTGCCGAACATACCTATGTCATGGTCACAGGCCTTCTTATTCTTACTAGAATTTCTAAGCAAACAGCTGGTGGCAGGGCTTTCTCCTATAGAGCTCAATTTTTATGGAATGGTCTGCCGATCCTTGTGAGAGACGCAGACTCGGTCTCGACCTTTAAGTTTTTACTGAAGACTCATCTCTTCAGTAGGTCCAATGATTGAGTGTAGTTTGGCCCAGGGGTGCAAAGGTGAACAGCAAGGCACTGGAGTGATGAACCACCCTTGCTGTCTCTGCCTGG
>NC_092148.1:88761947-88776947 GCF_045791955.1 Oncorhynchus clarkii lewisi | reverse complement strand
GACATATGAGCCACAATCAACATAGAGAACTACTAAGGACAGTGACAAGGCAACAAACTGACATTGCTGCTTTAACAGCCTCCACTGTTCTGGGAACATTGCTGCTTTAACAACCTCCACTGTTCTGGGAACATTGCTGCTTTAACAGCCTCCACTCTTCTGGGAACATTGCTGCTTTAACAACCTCCACTCTTCTGGGAACATTGCTGCTTTAACAGCCTCCACTGTTCTGGGAACATTGCTGCTTTAACAGCCTCCACTCTTCTGGGAACATTGCTGCTTTAACAGCCTCCACTGTTCTGGGAACATTGCTGCTTTAACAGCCTCCACTCTTCTGGGAACATTGCTGCTTTAACAGCCTCCACTCTTCTGGGAACATTGCTGCTTTAACAGCCTCCACTCTTCTGGGAACATTGCTGCTTTAACAGCCTCCACTCTTCTGGGAACATTGCTGCTTTAACAGCCTCCACTCTTCTGGGAGCATTGCTGCTTTAACAGCCTCCACTGTTCTGGGAACATTGCTGCTTTAACAGCCTCCACTCTTCTGGGAACATTGCTGCTTTAACAGCCTCCACTCTTCTGGGAACATTGCTGCTTTAACAGCCTCCACTCTTCTGGGAACATTGCTGCTTTAACAGCCTCCACTCTTCTGGGAACATTGCTGCTTTAACAGCCTCCACTCTTCTGGGAACATTGCTGCTTTAACAGCCTCCACTGTTCTGGGAACATTGCTGCTTTAACAGCCTCCACTCTTCTGGGAACATTGCTACTTTAACAGCCTCCACTCTTCTGGGAAAGGCTTTCCACCAAATGTTGGAACATTGCTGCGGGCTTGCTTCCATTCAGCCGCAAGAGCATTAGTGAGGTCGGGTACTGATTTTGGGCGATTAGGCCTGGCTCGCAGTCGGCGTTCCAATTCATCCAAAAGGTGTTCGATGGGGTTAAGTTCAGGGCTCTGTGCAGGCCAGTCAAGTTCTTCCTCACTGATCTCAATACACCATTTCTGAATGGACTTCCGCTTTGTGCACGCGGGCATTGTCATGCTGAAACAGGAAAGGGCCTTCCCCAAACTGTTGACACAAAGTTGGAAGCACAGAATTGTCTAGAATGTCATTGTATCCTGTAGAGTTAATATTTCCCTTCACTGGAACTAAGGGGCCTAGCCCGAAACCATGAAAAACAGCTTTACCAAACTTTACAGTTGGCACTATGCATTGGGGCAGGTAGCGTTCTCCTGGCATCCATCAAACCAAGATTAGTCCGTCGGACTGCCAGATGGTGAAGCGTGATTCATCACTCCAGAGGATGCGTTTCCACTGCTGCAGTGTCCAATAGAAGCGAGCTTTACACCACTCCAGCCGACAATTGGCATTGCACATGGTGATCTTAGGCTTGTGTGCGGCTGCTCGGCCACGGAAACACATTTCATGAAGCTCTCGACAAACAGTTATTCTGCTGACGTTTCTTCCAGAGGCAGTTTGGAACTCGTTAGTGAGTGTTGCATCCAAGGACAGACAATTTAAGTTTAAGCACTTGGCAATCCTATTCTGTGAGCATCTGTGGCCTACCACTTTGCGGCTGAGCCGTTGTTGCTCCTAGACGTTTCCACTTCACAATAACAGCACTTACAGTTGACCGGGGCAGCTCTAGCAGAGCATAAATTTGATGAACTGACTTGTTGGAAAGGTGCCATCCTATAACTGTGCCACGCTGAAGGTCACTGAGCTCTTCAGTAAGGCCATTCTACTACCAATGTTTATCTATGGAGATTGCATGGCTGTGCGCTTGATTTTATAGACCTGTCAGCATTTGGTGTGGCTCAAATAGCCGAATCCATTCATTTGAAGGAGTGTCCACATACTTTTGTATAAATATTGTGTGTTTAAAATGACCCCAACGTCCTCCCTCCATTCCTTCCTCCCTCAAAACAAACAAAACCGAACAGGAGCAAAACACAGGAACAAGGACAGAACAGGAACCCTCTAGAGAACAAGATAAGGTTAAAAGGACAGAACAGGAACCCTCTAGAGAACAATATGAGGTTAAAAGGACAGAACAGGAGTCCTCTAGAGAACAATATGAGGTTAAAAGGACAGAACAGGAGTCCTCTAGAGAACAATATGAGGTTAAAAGGACAGAACAGGAACCCTCTAGAGAACAAGATGAGGTTAAAAGGGCAGAACAGGAACCCTCTAGAGAACAAGATGAGGTTAAAAGGACAGACCAGGAACCCTCTAAAGAACAATATGAGGTTAAACGGACAGAACAGGAACCCTCTATAAAACAAGATGAGGTTAAAAGCTTTAGTTCTACTTAGTCATTTTAAACCACTCCCCCCTTGCACACATCCTAAACTAAAAAAGCAATCTTGTTCCTTGATTGTCATCCAGAAACCCTATGTCTGAAATTTGGTCTGATGACCATCTGCTTAGAGAGAAGAGTGAGAGAGTTGAAAACATATCTGCTGGATGACTTCACAAACAAGTCATGTGTTGTTTATTTCTTTACACTGAAAATGTGTGACTTTTTCCCTCCTCCAAACCTAATAATATCGGGCTGCCCACGTGAAAATCATCCATCACCCAAACAGACGCTCTCCCAAAACCAGCGCTGGTTAATAAGATAAGCCTTCTGACTCCTTCCTCCACACTGAAATAAAGAAACTAATTTGACCCTTAACATCTGTCATTGACCTCACTGAGGCTGTCTCTCTCTCCCACACGCACGCATGCACGCACGCACACACAGAACACACACGCACACACACACGCACGCATGCAATGTTGTGCACTGTGTAGGGAACAGGGTGACATTTCAGACGCAAGCCAGATACGCTTGCCAACAGCTCAGTACACAGCAGCCAGTGATGACAATGGAGAGTCAAGGTGTATTGTGGGAGAATGTGAAATTGGAGGGAGTTTTCAACTAAGATTAAATCATCCAATCATCCTGTGACTCCCCTGTGAGGCTACTTAAAATTTCCACTAGCCCAGTGAGGCTACTTAAAGTTTCCACTAGCTCAGTGAGGCTACTTAAAGTTTCCACTAGCTCAGTGAGGCTACTTAAAGTTTCCACTAGCTCAGTGAGGCTACTTAGAGTTTCCACTAGCCCAGTGAGGCTACTTAAAGTTTCCACTAGCTCAGTGAGGCTACTTAACGTTTCCACTAGCTCAGTGAGGCTACTTAAAGTTTCCACTAGCCCAGTGAGGCTACTTAAAGTTTCCACTAGTCTAGTGAGGCTACTTAGAGTTTCCACTAGTCTAGTGAGGCTACTTAGAGTTTCCACTAGCCCAGTGAGGCTAGAGTTTCCACTAGCCCAGTGAGGCTACTTCGAGTTTCCACTAGCCCAGTAAAGTTAGAGTTTCCACTAGCCCAGTGAGGCTACTTAAAGTTTCCACTAGTCTAGTGAGGCTACTTAGAGTTTCCACTAGCCCAGTGAGGCTAGAGTTTCCACTAGCCCAGTGAGGCTACTTCGAGTTTCCACTAGCCCAGTAAAGCTAGAGTTTCCACTAGCCCAGTGAGGCTAGAGTTTCCACTAGCCCAGTGAGGCTACCTAGAGTTTCCACTAGGCCAGTGAGGCTACTTAGAGTGTCCACTAGTCCAGTGAGGCTACTTAGAGTTTCCACTAGGCCAGTGAGGCTACTTAGAGTTTTCACCAGCCCAGTGAGGCTAGAGTTTCCACTAGCCCAGTGAGGCTAGAGTTTCCACTAGGCCAGTGAGGCTACTTAGAGTTTCCACTAGCCCTGTGGGGCTACTTAGAGTTTTCACCAGCCCAGTGAGGCTAGAGTTTCCACTAGGCCAGTGAGGCTACTTAGAGTTTCCACTAGGCCAGTGAGGCTACTTAGAGTTTCCACTAGCCCAGTGAGGCTACTTCGAGTTTCCACTAGCCCAGTAAAGCTAGAGTTTCCACTAGCCCAGTGAGGCTAGAGTTTTCACTAGGCCAGTGAGGCTACTGAGAGTTTCCACTAGCCCAGTGGGGCTACTTAGAGTTTCCACTAGCCCAGTGAGGCTACTTAGAGTTTTCACCAGCCCAGTGAGGGTGGAGTTTCCACTAGCTACACTATACTGTACTATCTGTCATGTGATGACCATTTTATGACTATGATCTGATCTCAACTTTGATCTGCTACAAAGAAACCAAGAGGCTAATTTGATTAATACAATTGTCTTAATCATTTCGATTTGTCAACTGTTTAGAAACAAGATGAGCTTAGCCTTTTTCCTCCACATCCCTGGCACCAGTAGATCCTATCCCTCGTTGTTTCATGTCTCTAATTAGAGAATTGAGTTTAATCTAATACGACTCAAAATTAATTTGATTCTCTCTTATTTTATCCACAAGATTTCAGATTTGATTGCAGGGCAGCGCTCATATCCTGTTCAACATTATCTCCAACTACAGAGACCTCCCTAAAGCAGAGACGTTTGAACAAGTGTGAGTGTGTATGTCTGTGCGTCTGTGTGTGCATGTTATCAAGCTAGCTAGACGAGGTTCTGCTCTGCAGTAAAACCAAGATTGAGAGGCTATTAAAGCTGTTGCTAAGACAAGACATTCATTTCAAATAGTCCTTAATGATTTTTGTTGTTGTTGTTGTTGTTGTTGTTGTTGTTGTTGTTGTTGTTGTTGCAACGTACAACATTCAACAAAAAAGAACCCTTACAAATCAAACCTTTTTCAAAAATATAGTTTTACCTAAACCTAAGTTCCTGAGTGACGCAGCGGTCTAAGGCACTGCATCTCACTGCTCGCGGTGTCACCACAGACACCTTGGTTTGAATCCAGGCTGTATCACAACCGGCCGTGATTGGGAGTCTCACAGGGCGGCGCGCAATTGGACCAGCGTCGTCTGGGTTTGGACGTCATTGTAAATAAGAGTTTGTTCTTTAAACTGACATGTAGTTAAATAAAGGTTACTTAAAAAATACAATAAAAATACTTGTTCGTAAGAAGAATCGGGTTTGACAATGAAAATAATGAAGACCCTTAGTGCAACAAAACTCAGGAGGAAAAGATGTCCTATTTGACCTCGATTGACCTTTGTACCCTGCTACTCTAAGCTCCTCATTTCGATAGTCCACTGATCCTAGATCTGTTAGCGCTGTCTTGCCATTCAGTGTCACGCTTGGCAAAAAGATCTGGGATCAGGCTACATCAATACTACTTTGGTAATTCACTGTCTCACTTTAGTCCATCAGCCTGCAAACACTAACGCAATTCTGAAGAGCCAACCCTGTGCCAACCCTGTGGTACAGAACAGCCATCCCAGCATTCCTGGCCAAACGTGAGACTGAAACTCATCCATTACAAAGAGGTTGATGACCAGATGGTGCCAAACGCTATGCCAATATCAGAAGGTGATACTGACAGAGCGTGTTCAGGTTATTTGTTAGCTCCCTTCAAACATTCATGATATGTTCTGGCGTTAGAGGCACATATGTATAAATACATCACCACAGTGTGCAGATCCTTTAAATACTGTACATTTATGAAACCTGTCACATTTTGACTAGATGTATGATTCATTCACTCCTGGCCCGGATAGCTGGGAGCAAGCTGTTGTCTCTGGAGGACAGACGATAGTGTAGCGTAGAGAGTGACTCTCAAATGGCACACTCTCTAGTGTGCTATTTTTGATCAGGGAAGGCCCATTAGGTTCTATATAGATAAAAATGGTTCCATTTGAGAGAAAAAAAAGTGATGTAAAAACGATGATGTCATGATCGTGAATGATATTTACCTCTCAAACTACTGTTTTCTTCTACACCTTATTCCTATAGGCACTCTTAGACAAAAAGGTTCCAAAATAGTTATTTGGCCGTCCCAATAGGAGAACCCTTTTTGGTTCCAGGTAGAACCCTTTTCGGGTTCCAAGTAGAAAACTTTAGGTGGGGTATTGACCACATCAGGACGGATGAAAACTTAATCCTAGTAATGGGAATGGTTGCACAGCTAAAACATGTGTGCAGGTCTCCAAAGACAAGAGATAGTGCTTCTGGTGCCCTACTCCCAAAAACATCAGGACCATATTCCACAAGGTCACCGACATTAGAACCCTCAGCATGATCTGTCCCGACCCAAGAGCCTGAACTACCAACATCAGCCAGCTTGGTGGGTCAAGCAACATCCTGGTTCTAATCTGGCATCACAGTGGAGAGTGCTGTCTCCCTCTCTCTCTCTCTCTCTCCCCCCCCCTCTCTCTCTCTCTCTCTCGCTCTCTCTCTCTCTCGCTCTCTCTCTCTCTCTCTCTCTCTCTCTCTCGCTCTCTCTCAATTCAATTTCAATAAAATTCTCTCTCACACACTCTCACTTCCTCCCTCCCTCTCTCTCCCTCTCTCTCTCTCTCTCTCTCTCTCTCTCTCTCTCTCTCAATTTCAATTATATTCTCTCTCACACACTCACTTTCTCTCTCTCTCTCCCTCTCTCTCTCTCTCTCTCTCTCTCTCTCTCTCTCTCTCTCTCTCTCTCTCTTTCCCTCATCTCTGCAGCATTGTGGCTGTCAGGATTAGTGTGTTGTGGGCTGATACGGCTGTGCTCTGATCCTGTTCCTGAGATATACATCATTATTGAAGGGAATCCCTGAGGCCTGGGATTATGACGCTGGATATACCACTGCAGGTAATGGGGGATAGATGGAGGGAGGAGAAAAGGTGGAGAGGGGAGAGAGAGGGCAAAGGGGGAAGAAGAGAGGGGAGGAGAGGAAGGGAGGTAGAGAGAGAGAGAAAGAGAGAGGGAGAAAGTGAGAGGGACAGAGAGAAAGAAATAGTGAGAGTGTGGGAGAAAGAGAGTGAAGAGAGAGAGAGAACGAGACAGAGCACAGAGCTCACAAAGGCCATTGAATCTCTCCCCTTTTTAGCCATCAAAGACATTAGATAAACCATACAGAATAATCCCCCCCATATAGCTTCAACAAAGGCACCTCGTTGCTCCTCCCGCTCAGTGTTCATATATCAAACGTGTATTCCCTCAGCCCTCTCAATCCCTCTGACGAAGCGAGGTTTCTCTTTATGCCTGTGTATGTGTGGGTGTGTGTGCGAAGCCAGGCGAGTGGGCTAGTTATCTAGCGCTAGGTTGCTAGCGGCTTTCACGTTAGCATGCTACGCTACACCCTTTCTCATCTGGGAGATCTTCTTAAGAGTCAGGGACGATACAAAGCCTTAATTTCCTCTTTTACTCCTCCTCTCTCTTTCCCCCTGTCTCTTTATCATGGCTTTCACTCTCTCTTCACGCCCTCTCTTCACACTCTCTCTTCACTCTCTCTCTCTTTACTCTCTCTCTCTTCACTCTCTCTCTCTTTACTCTCTCTCTTCACTCTCTCTCTCTTCACTCTCTCTGTCTTCACTCTCTCTCTCTTCACTATCTCTCTCTTCACTATCTCTCTTCACTCTCTCTCTCTTCACTCTCTCTCTCTTCACTCTCTCTCTTCACACTCTCTTTTCACACTCTCTCTTCACTCTCTCTCTTCACTCTCTCTCTCTTCACTCTCTCTCTCTTCACTCTCTCTCTTCACTCTCTCGCTCTTCACTCTCTCTTCACTCTCTCTCTCTTCACTCTCTCTTCACTCTCTCTCTCTCTTCACCCTCTCTCTCTTCACTCTCTCTCTTTTCACTCTCTCTCTCTCTTCACTCTCTCGCCCTTCACTCTATCTCCCTTCAATCTCTCTTCACTCTCTCTCTTCCCTCTCTCTCTTCACTCTCTTCAATCTCTCTCTTTCTTTCTCTCTCTCTTCAATCCCTCTCTTTCTTTCTCTCTCTTCAATCTCTATTTCTGTCTTTCTCTCTTAATTTCACTATCTCTCCCTTCACTCTCTTCGTTCTCTCTTCACTATCTCTCTCTTCATTCTCTCTAACTTCACTCTCACTTTTCACTATCTCTCACTTCACTCTCTCTCTTCTCTCTCTCTCTTCACTCTCTTTTTTCACTCTCTCTCTTCACTCTCTCTCTCTTCACTCTCTCTCTCTTCACTCTCTCTCTTCACCCTCTCTCTTCACTCTCTCTGTCTTCACTCTCTCTTCACTCTCTCTCTTCACTCTCTATTTCTTTCTTTCTCTCTTAATTTCACTATCTCTCCCTTCAATCTCTCTTCGCTGTCTCTCTTCCCTCTCTCTCTTCGCTCTCTCTTCACTCTCTCCTTCCCTTCAATCTCTCTTCGCTGTCTCTCTTCCCTCTCTCTTCGCTCTCTCTTCACTCTCTCTCTTCACTCTCTCTCTTCGCTGTCTCTCTTCCCTCTCTCTCTTCGCTCTCTCTTCACTCTCTCTCTTCACTCTCTCTCTTCACTCTCTCTCTCTTCACTCTCTCTTCACACTCTCTTTTCACTCTCTCTCTTCTCTCTCTCTTCACTCTCTCTCTTCCCTTTCTCTTCACTCTCTCTCTTCACTTGTTCTCGCTTCACTCTCTCTCTTCACTCTCTCTCTTCACCCTCTCTCTCTTCCCTCTCTCTTCACTCTCTTCACTCTTTCCTTTCACTCTCTCTCTCTTCACTATTTCGCTCTTCACTCTCTCTCTTCACTTGTTCTCTCTTCACTCTCTCTCTTCACTCTTTCCTTTCACTCTCTCTCTTCACTATCTCTCTCTTCACTCTCTCTCTTCACTTGTTCTCTCTTCACTCTCTCTCTCTTCTCTCTCTCTTCACTCTCTCTCTTCACTCTCTCTCTTCACCATCTCTCTCTTTCTTTTGTTCATGACTTTCATTCACCCTTGCTCTTCTTTCTGGACCTCTCTCTCTCTCTCTCTCTCTCTCTCTCTCTCTCTCTCTCTCTCTAGTATCAGCCACACCTGCTTGTAATTTCCCTTTCTTCTCCTATCTCTCTGTTTTTCCTTGCTGACACCTGAGAAACAATCGCTGTGCTATGCTAAACAGCAGCCCTGGCTGCATCCCAAAAAGGCACCCTATTCCCTATATACAGTAGTGCACTACTTTGGACCAGAGCACTATAGGCCCTGGGGAAAAGTAGTGCACTAGAAAGGGAATAGGGGGTCATTTGGGAACGCAGTCTCTGTTTCTCTCCCATCACGAATCAAGCAAACAGCGGTAAACTGACACACACACACACACACACACACACACACACACACACACACACACACACACACACACACACACACTGAATCCACTGTTCTGTTGCTGGAAGGCTGTCTCTATTTCTTCCCTACGTATCGTGTTCTCCCTCTTTTTTCTCCTTTCATGACTTTTTAAAAACCAGAGGCTATAAATACACTCTTTATTACAACATTATTATTACATGTAGATAATACAATTACACTGCTTCATGGCTGGATGGGGAGGGAGGAGAGGGGGGAGAGCAGAGAAACATGAAAGGGTGGCTGGCGGAGAGGGGGAATGGGTGGAGGGATGGATGGGTGGAGTGGGTGGAGGATAGGGCGGCAAGGCTTTGGATTATAAGCGAGAGAAAACGTGAAGATAAAATGAAATCATCAGAAACTCAAGCGATTATGCTAATGCACTCTTTCTGTATTCATCACAGGTTAATAGCCTGGCAGGAGAGAGAGGAGGGAGGGGAGAGAGAAGAGGGAGGGGGAGAGAGAGAGAGAGAGAGAGAGAGAGGGAGGGAGTGAGGGAGGGAGGGGGGATAGGAGGGAGAGAGAGAGAGAGAGAGAGAGAGAGAGAGAGAGAGAGAGAGAGAGGGGGGGGGGGGACAGAACGAGAGAGAGAGAGAGAGAGGGGGGGGGGCAGAACGACAGAACGAGAGAGAGAGAGAGAGGGGGGGACAGAACGAGAGAGAGAGAGAGAGAGGGGGGGACAGAACGAGAGAGAGAGAGAGAGAGAGGGGGGCCAGAACGAGAGAGAGAGAGAGAGAGAGAGGGGGGGACAGAACGAGCGAGAGAGAGAGAGGGGGGGGACAGAACGAGAGAGAGAGAGAGAGAGGGGGGGACAGAACGAGAGAGAGAGAGAGAGAGGGGGGGACAGAACGAGAGAGAGAGAGAGAGAGAGGGGGGGACAGAACGAGAGAGAGAGAGAGAGGGGGGGGACAGAACGAGAGAGAGGGGGGACAGAACGAGAGAGGGGGAGAGAGAGGGGGGGACAGAACGAGAGAGGGGGAGAGAGAGGGGGGACAGAACGAGAGAGGGGGAGAGAGAGGGGGGGACAGAACGAGAGAGAGGGACAGAACGAGAGAGAGGGGGGGACAGAACGAGAGAGGGGGACAGAACGAGAGAGGGGGACAGAACGAGAGAGGGGGACAGAACGAGAGAGAGGGACAGAAGACGAGAGAGGGGGACAGAACGAGAGAGAGGGACAGAACGAGAGAGAGAGAGAGAGAGCGAGAGAGGGGGGGACAGAACGGGAGAGAGAGAGAGAGAGGAGGGGGGGGACAGAACGAGAGAGAGAGAGAGAGAGAGAGAGAGAGAGAGAGAGGGGGGGACAGAACGAGAGAGAGAGAGAGAGAGAGGGGGGGGACAGAACGAGAGAGAGAGAGAGGAGGGGACAGAACGAGAGAGAGAGAGGGGGGGACAGAACGAGAGAGAGAGAGAGGGGGACAGAACGAGAGAGAGAGAGAGGGGGACAGAATGAGAGAGAGAGAGAGGGGGACAGAACGAGAGAGAGAGAGGGGGACAGAACGAGAGAGAGAGAGAGAGAGGGGGAAAGAACGAGAGAGAGAGAGAGGGGGACAGAACGAGAGAGAGAGAGAGAGAGAGCGAGTGGGGGACAGAATGAGAGAGAGAGAGAGAGAGAGAGAGAGAGAGAAAGAGCGAGTGGGGGACAGAACGAGAGAGAGAGAGAGAGAGAGAGAGAGAGAAAGAGCGAGTGGGGGACAGAACGAGAGAGAGAGAGAGAGAAAGAGCGAGTGGGGGACAGAACGAGAGAGAGCGAGAGAGGGGGACAGAACGAGAGAGAGAGAGAGAGAGGGGGACAGAACGAGAGAGAGAGAGAGGGGACAGAACGAGAGAGAGAGAGAGAGAGGGGGGACAGAACGAGAGAGAGAGAGAGAGGGGTGGGGACAGAACGAGAGAGAGAGAGAGGGGGGGACAGAACGAGAGAGAGGGAGAGAGAGGGGGGGACAGAACGAGAGAGGGGGAGAGAGAGGGGGGGACAGAACGAGAGAGGGGGAGAGAGAGGGGGGGCCAGAACGAGAGAGGGGGAGAGAGAGGGGGGGACAGAACGAGAGAGGGGGACAGAACGAGAGAGAGGGGGGGACAGAACGAGAGAGAAAGAGAGAGAGAGAGAGAGAAAGAGCGAGTGGGGGACAGAACGAGAGAGAGAGAGAGGGGGACAGAACGAGAGAGAGAGAGAGGGGGACAGAACGAGAGAGAGAGAGAGAGGGGGACAGAACGAGAGAGAGAGAGAGGGGGACAGAACGAGAGAGAGAGAGAGGGGGGGACAGAACGAGAGAGAGAGAGAGAGAGGGGGGGACAGAACGAGAGAGAGAGAGAGAGGGGGGGACAGAACGAGAGAGAGGGAGAGAGAGGGGGGGGCAGAACGAGAGAGGGGGAGAGAGAGGGGGGGACAGAACGAGAGAGGGGGAGAGAGAGGGGGGGACAGAACGAGAGAGGGGGGGACAGAACGAGAGAGGGGGACAGAACGAGAGAGAGGGGGGGACAGAACGAGAGAGGGGGACAGAATGAGAGAGGGGGACAGAACGAGAGAGGGGGACAGAACGAGAGAGAGGGACAGAACGAGAGAGGGGGACAGAACGAGAGAGAGGGACAGAACGAGAGAGAGAGAGAGAGAGAGCGAGAGAAGGGGGGACAGAACGAGAGAGAGAGAGAGAGAGAGGGGGGGGGACAGAACGAGAGAGAGAGAGAGAGAGAGAGGGGGGGGACAGAACGAGAGAGAGAGAGAGAGAGAGGGGGGGGGACAGAACGAGAGAGAGAGAGGGGGGGGGACAGAACGAGAGAGAGAGAGAGGGGGGGACAGAACGAGAGAGAGAGAGAGGGGGACAGAACGAGAGAGAGAGAGAGGGGGACAGAACGAGAGAGAGAGAGAGAGGGGGACAGAACGAGAGAGAGAGCGAGAGAGAGAGAGAGAGAGGGGGAAAGAACGAGAGAGAGAGGGGGACAGAACGAGAGAGAGAGCGAGTGGGGGACAGAACGAGAGAGAGAGAGAGAGAGAGAGAGAGAGAGAGAGAAAAGAGCGAGTGGGGGACAGAACGAGAGAGAGAGAGAGCGATGAGCTGGCCTATGGAATTTTCCAGAGCAGGTACTGTAATAGTTAGCCTGGTCCCAGACCTGTTTGTACTGTCTGTTAGCCTGGTCCCAGACCTGTTTGTCCTGTCTGTTAGCCTGGTCCCAGACCTGTTTGTACTGTCTGTTAGCCTGGTCCCAGACCTGTTTGTTCTGTCTTTTAGCCTGGTCTCAGACCTGTTTGTACTGTCTGTTAGCCTGGTCCCAGACCTGTTTGTGCTGTCTGTTAGCCTGGTCTCAGACCTGTTTATACTGTCTGTTAGCCTGGTCCCAGACCTGTTTGTGCTGTCTGCTAGCCTGGTCTCAGACCTGTTTGTACTGTCTTGCCAACTACTGTGGTCATTGTCACTATACAGCTGAAACAGATCTGGGACCAGGCCACTGTAGCTGTATGTGTAGAAACTGTTAACCGTGTAAGTGACAGTGGCATGGCACCTCTTGCTCGAACAGACACAAGGGACCAGCGGAGGGATCCACCACCCTTCACCCACAGGACTGATCATCCAAAATGTCACCAAGTCACACAATGACTGATATAAGAGATTAGACAGCACATCATGTCCAATAGAGATCCAACTTCCACCTTCCGCCCTCCAATTTCTACCCTCTACCATCCGCCCTCCAATTTCTACCCTCAACCTTCCACCCTCGTCAAATGACGTACTGTTTAATCCTCCCTACATCGCTCTGTCACCTGGCTTTATGGGTTCTGGCTTCACTGGCATGACCTCAGTCCGGTCAGCTCGGGATCGCTGGCATGACATCAGCCCGGTCAGCTCGGGATCGCTGGCATGACCTCAGCCGGTCAGCTCGGGGTCGCTGGCATGACCTCAGTCCGGTCAGCTCGGGATCGCTGGCATGACCTCAGCCGGTCAGCTCGGGATCGCTGGCATGATCTCAGCCCGGTCAGCTCGGGGTCGCTGGCATGACCTCAGTCCGGTCAGCTCGGGATCGCTGGCATGACCTCAGCCCGGTCAGCTCGGGATCGCTGGCATGACATCAGCCCGGTCAGCTCGGGATCGCTGGCATGACCTCAGCCCGGTCAGCTCGGGATCGCTGGCATGCCTTCAACCTGGTCAGCTTGGTCAGGGTGTCTTTACATCATTCATTGTGTGACTGATAGATAACGCTCAGATGATGGTGTGCTATCCAATCTCTTTCACTAGGGACTTCACTATACTTGGATGTAACACCACATATATGAGAAATCACCTTAAAGTGGATGTTACACATAGTGTAGAGGAGATGAAGGGAGCCAAGACCTTCAAAATAAAGATAAGACATTTATTTATGTTGGTGCTTCCAGTAGCGGTGGGTAAAATCACTGGGGAAGCCGAGCAAGGAAGAAAATAGCCATATTCAAATCAAACTTTATTAGTCACATGTGCCGAACACAACAAGTGTAGACCTTACCGTGAAATGCTTTACTTACAAGCCTTTTAATTAACCAACAGTGCAGTTCAAGAAGAGTTATGTAAATATTTACCAAATAAACTAAAGTAAAAAATAAAAATAAAAAGTAACACAATAAAATAACAATAACGAGGCTATATACAGGGGGCTCTGGTACTGAGTCAGTGTGGAGGGGTACAGGCTAGTTGAGGTAATTTGTAGGTAGGGATGAAGTGACTATGCATAGATAATAAACAGCGAGTAGCAGCAGTGTACAAAACTAATGGGGGGGGGGGGGTCAATGTAAATAGTCCGGTAGCCATTTGATTAATTGTTCAGCAGTCTCATGTCTTGGGGGTAGAAGCTGTTAAGGAGCCTTTTGGTCCTAGACTTGGTGCACCGGTACCGCTTGCCGTGCGGTAGCAGAGAAAACAGTCTATGACTTGGGTGACTGGAGTCTCTGACAATTTTATGGGCTTTACTCTGACACCGCCTATTATATAGGTCCTGGATGGCAGGAAGCTTGGCCCCAGTGATGTACTGGGCCGTATGCATTACCTTCTGTAGTGTCCTTGTAGTCGCTACGCTCTGTAGCGCCTTACGGTCAGATGCCAAGCAGTTGCCATACCAGGCGGTGGTGCAACCCTTCAGGATGCTCTCGATGGTGCAGCTGTAGAACTTTTTTTGGGGATCTGGGGACTCATGCCAAATATTTTCCGTCTCCTGAGGGGGGAAAAGGTTTTGTTGTGCCCTCTTCACGACTGTCTTGGTGTGTTTTGGATCATGATCGTTCATTGGTGATGTGGACACCAAGGAACTTGAAACTCTCGACCCGCTCCACTACAACCCCGTCGGTGTTAACGGGGGCCTGTAACAACTTATGTCTTGTAATAACTGCGTTGTTCGCTCTATACCTGTTAGTTCATATGCCTTGATACCGTGATAAATAGGCCTAAGACCGAGACACTAAGAAGACACAGTGGCAGAATAAATTCTGTATATACTATACTATATACTAAATATACTATATATTCTATGTAGGGAGGGAGGGGGGGGGGGGGGGAGGGATGGAGGAGTGAAAGGTCTCACGGATTAGAGACTCTTTGGCACAAACACGCGGAAACAGGTGCGTGTGTGTGTGTGTGTGTGTGTGTGTGTGTGTGTGTGAGTGTGTGTGTGTGTGTGTGTGTGTGTGTGTGTGTGTGTGTGTGTGTGTGTAACTCAACAGAGCAGTGCGCTGCAGAAGAACACACGGTGGGAGATTAACTTTGATTTGTGATTTCACACAGAGAAGCCACTGCTTGTTTATCAGGCAACTCTCCTACAGCTCTCCTTTTCACTGGGCCCTACTCTGCATCACGCACGTACACACACACGCACGCACACCAGCACACACGTACACGCACGCACAGACGCACGCACGCACGCACGCACACACCAGCGCACGCGCGCACGCACGCACACACACGC
>NC_092148.1:88756947-88759447 GCF_045791955.1 Oncorhynchus clarkii lewisi | reverse complement strand
GTAGCTACAGTACTGTAATGTTAACACAGTGATAACATCTTGTTCTCTCTCTGGGTAGCTACAGTACTGTAATGTTAACACAGTGATAACATCTTGTTCTCTATCTGGGTAGCTACAGTACTGTAATGTTAACACAGTGATAACATCGTGTTCTCTCTCTGGGTAGCTACAGTACTGTAATGTTAACACAGTGATAACATCTTGTTCTCTATCTGGGTAGATACAGTACTGTAATGTTAACACAGTGATAACATCTTGTTCTCTCTCTGGGTAGCTACAGTACTGTAATGTTAACACAGTGATAACATCTTGTTCTCTATCTGGGTAGCTACAGTACTGTAATGTTAACACAGTGATAACATCTTGTTCTCTCTCTGGGTAGCTACAGTACTGTAATGTTAACACAGTGATAACATCTTGTTCTCTATCTGGGTAGCTACAGTACTGTAATGTTAACACAGTGATAACATATTGTTCTCTCTCTGGGTAGCTACAGTACTGTAATGTTAACACAGTGATAACATCTTGTTCTCTATCTGGGTAGCTACAGTACTGTAATGTTAACACAGTGATAACATCGTGTTCTCTCTCTGGGTAGCTACAGTACTGTAATGTTAACACAGTGATAACATCTTGTTCTCCATCTGGGTAGCTACAGTACTGTAATGTTAACACAGTGATAACATCTTGTTCTCTATCTGGGTAGATACAGTACTGTAATGGTAACACAGTGATAACATATTGTTCTCTATCTGGGTAGCTACAGTACTGTAATGTTAACACAGGGATAACATATTGTTCTCTCTCTGGGTAGCTACAGTACGGTAATGTTAACACAGTGATAACATCTTGTTCTCTATCTGGGTAGCTACAGTACTGTAATGTTAACACAGTGATAACATCTTGTTCTGTATCTGGGTAGCTACAGTACTGTAATGTTAACACAGTGATAACATCTTGTTCTCTATCTGGGTAGCTACAGTACTGTAATGTTAACACAGGGATAACATATTGTTCTCTCTCTGGGTAGCTACAGTACTGTAATGTTAACACAGGGATAACATATTGTTCTGTATCTGGGTAGCTACAGTACTGTAATGTTAACACAGTGATAACATCTTGTTCTCTATCTGGGTAGCTACAGTACTGTAATGTTAACACAGGGATAACATATTGTTCTCTCTCTGGGTAGCTACAGTACAGTAATGTTAACACAGTGATAACATCTTGTTCTCTCTCTGGGTAGCTACAGTACTGTAATGTTAACACAGGGATAACATATTGTTCTGTATCTGGGTAGCTACAGTACTGTAATGTTAACACAGTGATAACATCTTGTTCTCTATCTGGGTAGCTACAGTACTGTAATGTTAACACAGGGATAACATATTGTTCTCTCTCTGGGTAGCTACAGTACTGTAATGTTAACACAGTGATAACATCTTGTTCTCTATCTGGGTAGCTACAGTACTGTAATGTTAACACAGTGATAACATCTTGTTCTCTATCTGGGTAGCTACAGTACTGTAATGTTAACACAGTGATAACATCTTGTTCTGTATCTGGGTAGCTACAGTACTGTAATGTTAACACAGTGATACCAGTAATGACTGAAATTACCCTTCACTACATCACTAAGAACACGGTTGAGGTTGTGGGTAGTTACAGTCTGATGTACTGAACTGGGAAGACTAACTCCTGATATCATTTTAACACAGTAATGACTGAGTGAAGATGATTAGTTTTAATCACACTAGAAAAATCTACATTTTCTGTAGCAAAATGTTTTGCTACGTTATGCCCTAATGAATACAACCCAGGTTGTACTCTGATGTTAACACAGTAATGACTGAGTGAAGGTTATTTTTTAAAATCACACTACAGCACCCTCCCTCCCTCCCTCCCACTACTACCGCAGGGGGTGCTATATTTAAATACTTTCTCATTCCTTTCCCCCCCTTTTTTTCCCCTCTCTTTTTCTCTTCCTCTCGTTCTCTCGTTCTCTCTTCCTCTGTTCCTCTCGTTCTCTGTTCCTCTCGTTCTCTCTTCCTCTGTTCCTCTCGTTCTCTCTTCCTCTCGTTCTCTCTTACTCTCGTTCTCTCTTCCTCTGTTCCTCTCGTTCTCTCTTCCTCTGTTCCTCTCGTTCTCTCTTCCTCTCGTTCTCTCTTCCTCTGTTCCTCTCGTTCTCTCTCCCTCTATTCCTCTCGTTCTCTCTTCCTCTGTTCATCTCGTTCTCTCTTCCTCTATTCCTCTCGTTCTCTCTTCCTCTGTTCCTCTCGTTCTCTCTTTCTTTTGGTCTCAGCACCTGATGGTGAAGCAGTTGCTTTACAGGCAGTTTGCCCTTGGAGAACCAGAGCATGGAGACAGTGGGTTAATAATGGAATAACATCACCGTAGTAGGATAATTATCTTTACACAGTGGAATAACATCACCGTAGTAGGATAATTATCTCTACACAGTGGAATAACATCACCGTAGTAGGATAATTATCTTTACACA
>NC_092148.1:88734447-88751947 GCF_045791955.1 Oncorhynchus clarkii lewisi | reverse complement strand
CTGGGGATCCCCATTAGCCAACACCAATGGTGATAACTAGTCTTACTGGGGATCCCCATTAGCCAACAACAATGGTGACAACTAGTCTTACTGGGGTCCAACACATAACAAAAATACTCTCTAATAAAAATAAGGACGCAGTCAATCTCTCTGATTACAATGAAGAGCAAGACATGCCACTCTGTTCTGGGACAGCTGCAGTTTAACTAGGTATTTCCTTGCAGCACCCATTACAAAACAGACTGCAACTCTTTGTTAAGGGTTTCAATGACTTCATTGGCTGTGGTTGCTGATGCGTATATGGTTGAATCATCAGCATACATGGACACACATGCTTTGTGTAATGCCAGTGGCATTGGTAATTTTTTTTTAGAAAAGAGTAGAGGGCCTTGAGAGCTGCCCTGCGGTACACCACTCTTTACATGTTTGACAATAGAGAATCTTCCATTAAAGAACACTCTCTTAGATAGATAGCTCTGAATCCACGATACGGCAGAGGTTGAAAGGCATAACAAACATATTTTCTCAACAACAGGTTATTGTCAATAATATCAAAGGCGGAACTGAAATCTAACAGTACAGCTCCCACAATCTTCTTATTGTCAATTTCTTTCAACCAATCATCAGTCATTAGTGTCAGTGCAGTGCATGTTGAGTGCCCTTCTCTATAAGCATGCTGAATGTCTGTTGTTCATTTGCTTACAGAGAAATAGCATTGTATCTGGTAAAACATTTTTTCCAACAGTTTGCTAAGAGCTGGCAGGGAGCTGATTGGTCTGCTGTTAGAACCAGTAAAGGCCGCTTCACCACTCTTGTATAGTGGAATGATTTGGGCTTTCCTCCAGGCCTGAGGACAAAGACTTTCCTCTAGACTCAGATTAAAGATATGACAAGATAGGAGGGGCTATAGAGTCAGCTACCATCCTCAGTAGCTTTCCATCTAAGTTATCAATGCCAGGAAGTTTGTCATTGTTGACACACTAACTGACACCCACACTAACTTTACAAAATTCTAACTTACAGTGATTTTCTTTCATTATTAGGTTTTTTTATGCATGAGTACGATGGCTCACTGTTCTTTGTTGGCATGTTCTTGTTTAAATTTGCTCACTTTGCCAAGGAAGTAATCATTTAAATAATTTGCAACATCAAATGATTTTGTGATGAATAATTCATCTGATTCGATGACAGATGGAGTTGAATTTGTCTTTCTGCCCATAACATTTCAAGTACTCCAAAGTTTTTTTCCATCATTCTTTATATCATTGATCTTGGCTTCATAGTACAGTTTCTTCTTCTTTTTGTTGAGTTTAGTCACATCATTTCTACATTTGCAGTAAGTCAGCCAGTCAGATGTCCAGCCAGACTTATTAGCCACTCCTTTTCCCCCATATCTTTCAACCATACAGTTGTTCAATTCCTCATCAATAATTGGAAGAATCCATTTCAGAAATTCATGAAGTGAAGTGTCTGGATGCTCCTTATTAATCAAGTCATACCAACAAATATACAAATCATCCACATAAGTCACAGCAAAATATTTTATACACAATTTTAGGCCCATCTTTTGGAACTTTGGTTTTCCTGTATATAACCACTATATTGTGATCACTGCATCTAATGGGTACGGATACAGCTTTAGAACAAAGTTCTACAGTATTAGTAAAAATGTGATCAATACATGTGGATGATCTTGTTCCTGTAGTGTTTGTAAACACCCTGGTAGGTTGATTAATAACCTGAACCAGGTTACTGGCACTGGTTACAGTGAGAAGCTTCCTTCTGAGTGGACAGCTAGATGACAACCAGTCAATATTCAAGTCCCCAAGAAAGTAGACCTCTCTGTTTACATCACATACACTATTAAGCATTTCACACATATTATTTAGATACAGACTGTTAGCACTTGGTGGCCTATAACAACACCCCAAAATGAAATGCTTTAGATATGCCAGGTGAACCTGCAACCACAACACTTCAGTAACACTTGACATAAGATTTTCTCTAAGCATTCCCAGGATGTGGCTCTGAATGTATACAGCAAAACTGCCCCCGTAAGCATTTCTGTCTCTTCGATAGACGTTATATCCTTGTATTGCTACTGCTGTATCATCAAATGAATTATCTAAGTGACTCTCAGAAATGGCTAATATATGAATGTTATTTGATGTTAGCAAATTATTGATTTCATGAACCTTTTTTCCAAGGCTACATACATTATTATGGGCTATTTTCAGCCTTTTCCTGGGTAGGTTATGGAAAAGAGCAAACAAAGCAAGATACAAAAAATATACATTCAGCAGTCCATTAATCAGTTGATGTGTGTAAGTGTGTGTGTGTGTGTGCTGTGGCGTTGAAGCTTCGAACTCTATAGGCTTGGCTCTCTCATCCCTTGCAGGCTGCCACTCGTCTGTCTGCTCTGTGCAGCTCTTCATCTGTTCATCTTTACCGGCTGCCTTAGTGCCTGGCTTAGCCCTAAACGAGACGCACTCTGCTCAACTCTATCGCACCGCTCATACTCCACGTGCTTAAAGACACACACACACACACACACACACAGACACACGCACGCGCACGCACACGCACGCACGCACACGCACGCACGCACGCACGCACACACACACACACACACACACACACACACACACACACACACACACACACACAAATGGCATTTTATTCCCCATTTGGTGTACTACACAGGGCTCTGGTCAACACTACTGTACTACACAGGGCTCTGGACAACACTACTGTACTACACAGGGCTCTGGACGACACTACTGTACTACACAGGGCTCTGGACAACACTACTGTACTACACAGGGCTCTGGACAACACTACTGTACTACACAGGGCTCTGGTCAACACTACTGTACTACACAGGGCTCTGGACAACACTACTGTACTACACAGGGCTCTGGTCAACACTACTGTACTACACAGGGCTCTGGACAACACTACTGTACTACACAGGGCTCTGGTCAACAGTAGTGCTCTACACAGGGCTCTGGTCAACAGTAGTGCTCTATACAGGGCTCTGGTCAACACTACTGTACTACACAGGGCTCTGGTCAACAGTAGTGCTCTACACAGGGCTCTGGTCAACAGTAGTGCTCTATACAGGGCTCTGGTCAACACTACTGTACTACACAGGGCTCTGGTCAACAGTAGTGCTCTACACAGGGCTCTGGTCAACAGTACTGTACTACACAGGGCTCTGGTCAACAGTAGTGCTCTACACAGGGCTCTGGTCAACAGTAGTGCCCTACACAGGGCTCTGGTCAACAGTAGTGCTCTACACAGGGCTCTGGTCAACACTAGTGCTCTATACAGGGCTCTGGTCAACACTACTGTACTACACAGGGCTCTGGTCAACAGTAGTGCTCTACACAGGGCTCTAGTCAACAGTACTGTACTACACAGGGCTCTGGTCAACAGTAGTGCTCTACACAGGGCTCTGGTCAACAGTAGTGCTCTACACAGGGCTCTGGTCAACAGTAGTGCTCTACACAGGGCTCTGGTCAACAGTAGTGCTCTATACAGGGCTCTGGTCAACACTACTGTACTACACAGGGCTCTGGTCAACAGTAGTGCTCTACACAGGGCTCTGGTCAACAGTACTGTACTACACAGGGCTCTGGTCAACAGTAGTGCTCTACACAGGGCTCTGGTCAACAGTAGTGCTCTACACAGGGCTCTGGTCAACAGTAGTGCTCTACACAGGGGTCTGGTCAACAGTAGTGCTCTACACAGGGCAGTGATCATCAACTAGATTCAGCCGCAGGACGATTTTTTTCTTGGTCAGGGTGCTGGAACATAATTATACATTTCAAATCGACTGCACGAAGCCCAAACAGATATAATATTTGATTAAAACATAATCATTTCAAACCTTTCTTGCATTTGTATACAATCACAAATCAAATCAAATCAAATGTTATTGGTCACATACACATATTTAGCAGATGTTATTGCAGGTGTAGTGGAATGCCTGTGTTCCTAGCTCCAACAGTGCAGTAGAATCTAACAATACACAATAATACACACTAATTTAAAAGTAAAAGAATGGAATTAAGAAATATATAAATATTAGGATGAGCAATGATGGAGTGGCATTGACTAAAATACACTAGAGTAGAATACAGTAAATACATATGAGATGAGTAAAGCAGTATGTAAACATTATTAAAGTGACGAGTGTTCCATTATTAAAGTGACCAGTGATTCCGTCTATGTATATAGGGCAGCAGCCTCTAAGGTGCAGGTTTGAGTAACCGGGTAGAAGCCGCCTAGTGATGGCTATTTCATAGTCTGATGGCCATGAGATGAAAGCTGTTTTTCAGTTCTCAGTCCCAGCTTTGATGCACCTGTACTGACCTCTCCTTCTGGATGATAGCGGGGTGAACATTCTGTGGCTCAGGTGGATGATGTCCCTGATGATCTTTTTGGCCTTCCTATGACATCGGGTCCTATGGATGTCCTGGAGGGCAGGCAGTGTGCCCCCGGTGATGCGTTGGGCAGACCGCACCACCCTCTGGAGAGCCCTGCGGTTGCGAGCGGTGCAGTCGCCATACCAGGCTGTGATACAGCCCGACAGGATACTCTCAATTGTGCATCTGTAAACGTTTGTCAGGGTTTTAGGTGCCTAGACAAATTTCTTCAGCCTACTGAGGTTGAAGAGGCACTGTTGAGCCTTCTTCACTACACTGTCTGTGTGGGTGGATCATTTCAGATTGTCAGTGATGTGTACGCCGAGGAACTTGACGCTTTCCACCTTCTCCGCTGCGGTCCCGTCGATGTGGATAGGGGGGGTGCACCCTCTTCTGTTTCCTGAAGTCCAGCATCAGCTCCTTCGTATTGTTGACGTTGAGGGAGAAGCTATTTTCCTGGCTGAGTACGCACCCTTGTGGGGCCCCTGTGTTGAGGATCAGAGAAGTGGAGGTGTTGTTTCCTACCCCACCCCCCGGGGGCGGCCTGTCAGGAAGTCCAGGACCCAGTTGCACAGGGTGGGGTTCAGACCCAGGGCCCCGAGCTTAATGATGAGCTTGGAGGATACTATGGTGTTGAAGACTGAGCTATAGTCAATGGATAACATTCTTACGTAGGTATTCCTCTTGTCCAGATGGGATAGGGCAGTGTGCAGGGCGATGACGATTGCATCGTCTATGGATCTATTGCGGCAGGAAGAAAATTGAAGTGGGTCTAGGGTATCAGGCAAGGTAGAGGTGGTATGATCCTTAACTAGCCTCTCAAAGCACTTCATGATGACAGAAGTGAGTGCTACGGGGAGATGGTAATTTAGTTCAGTTACAGGAACAACGGTGGACATCTTGAAGCAAGTGGGGCCTTAGACTGGGTTAGGGAGAGATTGAATATGTCCATAAACACTCCAGCCAGCTGGTCTGCACATGCTCTGAGGACGCTGCTAGGGATGCCGTCTGGGCAGATCTCTCAATTATGCCTAGGAATCCTTTGTAAAAGATTTCCAAAATTAAAATTACTTGGAGCTGTCCAACAAATATTACTATGTCCAACAATAAATAAATAAAACATTTTAATTTGTTTTGCTCAGAAAACTTGGGGGCCAAATAAAATCAGTTGGGGAACCCTGACATAGGGAATAGAGTGATATTAGGGATTCAATGTCTGTGTAGGATAGCTAGAGGGAAGCTCAGCAGGGAAAAATCTTCTGTCTGTGTAGGACAACTAGAGGGAAGCTCAGCAGGGGAAAATCCTCTGTCTGTGTAGGATAGCTAGAGGGAAGCTCAGCAGGGGAAAATCCTCTGCCTGTGTAGGACAACTAGAGGGAAGCTCAGCAGGGAAAAATCCTCTGTCTGTGTAGGACAACTAGAGGGAAGCTCAGCAGGGGAAAATCCTCTGTCTGTGTAGGACAACTAGAGGGAAGCTCGGCAGGGGAAAATCCTCTGTCTGTGTAGGATATAAATACCTCAGGAAATACATCATCAATCCATATTGTAGTCTCCACATTTTAAATTCTATGACGTCTAAATTCTGCATTTAGCTTTAAACCCACTGACGTCTAAACCAGCCAGCATTTACATTGTTATTATTACCATCATCATGTACAGTGCCTTGCGAAAGTATTCGGCCCCCTTGAACTTTGCGACCTTTTGCCACATTTCAGGCTTCAAACATAAAGATATAAAACTGTATTTTTTTGTGAAGAATCAACAACAAGTGGGACACAATCATGAAGTGGAACGACATTTATTGGATATTTCAAACTTTTTTAACAAATCAAAAACTGAAAAATTGGGCGTGCAAAATTATTCAGCCCCCTTAAGTTAATACCTTGTAGCGCCACCTTTTGCTGCGATTACAGCTGTAAGTCACTTGGGGTATGTCTCTATCAGTTTTGCACATCGAGAGACTGAAATTTTTTCCCATTCCTCCTTGCAAAACAGCTCAAGCTCAGTGAGGTTGGATGGAGAGCATTTGTGAACAGCAGTTTTCAGTTCTTTCCACAGATTCTCGATTGGATTCAGGTCTGGACTTTGACTTGGCCATTCTAACACCTGGATATGTTTATTTTTGAACCATTCCATTCTAGATTTTGCTTTATGTTTTGGATCATTGTCTTGTTGGAAGACAAATCTCCGTCCCAGTCTCAGATCTTTTGCAGACTCCATCAGGTTTTCTTCCAGAATGGTCCTATATTTGGCTCCATCCATCTTCCCATCAATTTTAACCATCTTCCCTGTCCCTGCTGAAGAAAAGCAGGCCCAAACCATGATGCTGCCACCACCATGTTTGACAGTGGGGATGGTGTGTTCAGCTGTGTTGCTTTTACGCCAAACATAACGTTTTGCATTGTTGCCAAAAAGTTCAATTTTGGCTTCATCTGACCAGAGCACCTTCTTCCACATGTTTGGTGTGTCTCCCAGGTGGCTTGTGGCAAACTTTAAACGACACTTTATGGATATCTTTAAGAAATGGCTTTCTTCTTGCCACTCTTCCATAAAGGCCAGATTTGTGCAATATACGACTGATTGTTGTCCTATGGACAGAGTCTCCCACCTCAGCTGTAGATCTCTGCAGTTCATCCAGAGTGATCATGGGCCTCTTGGCTGCATCTCTGATCAGTCTTCTCCTTGTATGAGCTGAAAGTTTAGAGGGACGGCCAGGTCTTGGTAGATTTGCAGTGGTCTGATACTCCTTCCATTTCAATATTATCGCTTGCACAGTGCTCCTTGGGATGTTTAAAGCTTGGGAAATCTTTTTGTATCCAAATCCAGCTTTAAACTTCTTCACAACAGTATCTCGGACCTGCCTAGTGTGTTCCTTGTTCTTCATGATGCTCTCTGCGCTTTTAACGGACCTCTGAGACTATCATAGTGTAGGTGCATTTATACAGAGACTTGATTACACACAGGTGGATTGTATTTATCATAATTAGTCATTTAGGTCAACATTGGATCATTCAGAGATCCTCACTGAACTTCTGGAGAGAGTTTGCTGCACTGAAAGTAAAGGGGCTGAATAATTTTGCACGCCCAATTTTTCCGTTTTTGAATTGTTAAAAAAGTTTGAAATATCCAATAAATGTCGTTCCACTTCATGATTGTGTCCCACTTGTTGTTGATTCTTCACAAAAAAATACAGTTTTATATCTTTATGTTTGAAGCATGAAATGTGGCAAAAGGTCGCAAAGTTCAAGGGGGCCGAATACTTTCGCAAGGCACTGTACGTCCTGCAGACAAATGAAGCATGTTAACATGTGGACTAGGAAGACCAACAGTCACTAAGGCAAGCCTGACTCAGCTAAATGGAATCCAAATAAAGAGATATTGAATTTGACTCTACGAATCCTCGTCTTCATTAAACAGACGAGACTAACAGGACAAATGGGGACATAAAGTGGACGGAGATCTTAGAGATAAAGAGATATCTCAGAGATATTCTGGATGGATATAACACACACACAGACAGAGAGAGAGAGAGAGAGAGAGAGAGAGAGAGAGAAATCTTAATGTGATCTAATTTCAGCCCGTCATTAGGATCACGATGATCAAACAGAGACATGAACTATTCAAAGGTCATGGGGGTCCTTTTTATTCTCTGTGTGTGTCGTTATACACAGCGGTATCACATGGCTATGGAAAGGGACTATAGCCGAGCAGCCAAC
Source organism: Oncorhynchus clarkii lewisi (assembly GCF_045791955.1). NCBI lineage: Eukaryota > Metazoa > Chordata > Actinopteri > Salmoniformes > Salmonidae > Oncorhynchus > Oncorhynchus clarkii. Next base: position 88,743,801 of record NC_092148.1, on the reverse strand, counting down.
CAAACAAATGGAGGCAGACAGAAAGCTCTGTGGAACTGTGGAATGTCTGTCTGCTGTTTGCATGGGGACGGTGTGTTTGCATTAGCTTGTCAAGCAGCCTCTTGCTTTGTACATAGATGGCCCATTTCCATACAGGGTTTACTCGTGTTTTACCCAGAAGGCTCAGACTTATCTGATTCCATCTACGTGGGCCAGCACACGTGTCTCTCTGGGCCATGGCTCCGGCAGACCTGCTGTAACTAGAAGCAAATGCCCTGGCAACTGGTACTTTCAGTTGGCCGAGCTAGGCCAGAGTCAGGTTGACTTTTAAGCTGGCTAACTGGGAACTTCAACATCTTGTCACAAAGCAACTGTTTTGACTTTGCAGAGGTTGTTGATTCTGCTCTTCACAAGTCCTCACTGTCAGCCCTAGCTATATAAACACCATGTCCCTAGTTTAACATCAGCCCTAACTATGGAAACACCATGTCCCTAGTTTAACATCAGATATAGAAACACCATGTCCCTAGTTTAACAAAAGCTATAGAAACACCATGTCCCTAGTTTAACATCAGATATGGAAACACCATGTCCCTAGTTTAACATCAGCTATGGAAACACCATGTCCCTAGTTTAACATCAGCTATGGAAACACCATGTCCCTAGTTTAACATCAGATATAGAAACACCATGTCCCTAGTATAACATCAGCTATGGAAACACCATGTCCCTAGTTTAACATCAGCCCTAACTATAGAAACACCATGTCCCTAGTTTAACATCAGCCCTAGCTATATAAACACCATGTCCCTAGTTTAACATCAGCTATAGAAACACCATGTCCCTAGTTTAACATCAGCTATGGAAACACCATGTCCCTAGTTTAACATCAGCTATGGAAACACCATGTCCCTAGTTTAACATCAGATATAGAAGCACCATGTCCCTAGTTTAACATCAGCTATGGAAACACCATGTCCCTAGTTTAACATCAGATATAGAAACACCATGTCCCTAGTATAACATCAGCTATGGAAACACCATGTCCCTAGTTTAACATCAGCCCTAACTATAGAAACACCATGTCCCTAGTTTAACATCAGCCCTAGCTATATAAACACCATGTCCCTAGTTTAACATCAGCTATAGAAACACCATGTCCCTAGTTTAACATCAGCTATAGAAACACCATGTCCCTAGTTTAACATCAGCTATGGAAACACCATGTCCCTAGTATAACATCAGATATAGAAACACCATGTCCCTAGTTTAACATCAGCCCTAGATATGGAAACACCATGTCCCTAGTATAACATCAGCCCTAGCTATGGAAACACCATGTCCCTAGTTTAACATCAGATATAGAAACACCATGTCCCTAGTTTAACATCAGCCCTAGCTATGGAAACACCATGTCCCTAGTTTAACTTCAGATATAGAAACACCATGTCCCTAGTTTAACATCAGCCCTAACTATGGAAACACCATGTCCCTAGTTTAACATCAGATATGGAAACACCATGTCCCTAGTTTAACATCAGCCCTAGCTATGGAAACACCATGTCCCTAGTTTAACATCAGCCCTAGCTATGGAAACACCATGTCCCTAGTTTAACATCAGCTATGGAAACACCATGTCCCTAGTTTAACATCAGCTATGGAAACACCATGTCCCTAGTTTAATATCAGCTATGGAAACACCATGTCCCTAGTTTAACATCAGCCCTAGATATGGAAACACCATGTCCCTAGTTTAACATCAGATATAGAAACACCATGTCCCTAGTTTAACATCAGCTATAGAAACACCATGTCCCTAGTTTAACATCAGCCCTAGATATGGAAACACCATGTCCCTAGTTTAACATCAGCCCTAACTATAGAAACACCATGTCCCTAGTTTAACATCAGATATAGAAACACCATGTCCCTAGTTTAACATCAGATATGGAAACACCATGTCCCTAGTTTAACATCAGATACAGAAACACCATGTCCCTAGTATAACATCAGATACAGAAACACCATGTCCCTAGTATAACATCAGATATAGAAACACCATGTCCCTAGTTTAACATCAGCTATAGAAACACCATGTCCCTAGTATAACATCAGCTATGGAAACACCATGTCCCTAGTTTAACATCAGCCCTAGATATGGAAACACCATGTCCCTAGTTTAACATCAGCCCTAACTATAGAAACACCATGTCCCTAGTTTAACATCAGATATAGAAACACCATGTCCCTAGTTTAACATCAGATATAGAAACACCATGTCCCTAGTTTAACATCAGCCCTAACTATAGAAACACCATGTCCCTATTTTAACATCAGATACAGAAACACCATGTCCCTAGTTTAACATCAGCTATGGAAACACCATGTCCCTAGTTTAACATCAGATATAGAAACACCATGTCCCTAGTTTAACATCAGCTATGGAAACACCATGTCCCTAGTTTAACATCAGCCCTAGATATAGAAACACCATGTCCCTAGTTTAACATCAGCCCTAGATATGGAAACACCATGTCCCTAGTTTAACATCAGCTATAGAAACACCATGTCCCTAGTATAACATCAGATATAGAAACACCATGTCCCTAGTATAACATCAGATATAGAAACACCATGTCCCTAGTATAACATCAGATATAGAAACACCATGTCCCTAGTTTAACATCAGCTATGGAAACACCATGTCCCTAGTATAACATCAGATATGGAAACACCATGTCCCTAGTATAACATCAGATATAGAAACACCATGTCCCTAGTTTAACATCAGCTATAGAAACACCATGTCCCTAGTATAACATCAGATATAGAAACACCATGTCCCTAGTATAACATCAGCCCTAGATATGGAAACACCATGTCCCTAGTTTAACATCAGCTATAGAAACACCATGTCCCTAGTTTAACATAAGCTATGGAAACACCATGTCCCTAGTATAACATCAGATATGGAAACACCATGTCCCTAGTATAACATCAGATATAGAAACACCATGTCCCTAGTTTAACATCAGCTATAGAAACACCATGTCCCTAGTTTAACATCAGATATAGAAACACCATGTCCCTAGTTTAACATCAGATATAGAAACACCATGTCCCTAGTTTAACATCAGATATAGAAACACCATGTCCCTAGTATAACATCAGCTATGGAAACACCATGTCCCTAGTTTAACATCAGCTATGGAAACACCATGTCCCTAGTTTAACATCAGATATAGAAACACCATGTCCCTAGTATAACATCAGCTATGGAAACACCATGTCCCTAGTTTAACATCAGCCCTAACTATAGAAACACCATGTCCCTAGTTTAACATCAGCCCTAGCTATATAAACACCATGTCCCTAGTTTAACATCAGCTATAGAAACACCATGTCCCTAGTTTAACATCAGCTATGGAAACACCATGTCCCTAGTTTAACATCAGCTATGGAAACACCATGTCCCTAGTTTAACATCAGATATAGAAACACCATGTCCCTAGTTTAACATCAGCTATGGAAACACCATGTCCCTAGTTTAACATCAGATATAGAAACACCATGTCCCTAGTATAACATCAGCTATGGAAACACCATGTCCCTAGTTTAACATCAGCCCTAACTATAGAAACACCATGTCCCTAGTTTAACATCAGCCCTAGCTATATAAACACCATGTCCCTAGTTTAACATCAGCTATAGAAACACCATGTCCCTAGTTTAACATCAGCTATAGAAACACCATGTCCCTAGTTTAACATCAGCTATGGAAACACCATGTCCCTAGTATAACATCAGATATAGAAACACCATGTCCCTAGTTTAACATCAGCCCTAGATATGGAAACACCATGTCCCTAGTATAACATCAGCCCTAGCTATGGAAACACCATGTCCCTAGTTTAACATCAGATATAGAAACACCATGTCCCTAGTTTAACATCAGCCCTAGCTATGGAAACACCATGTCCCTAGTTTAACATCAGATATAGAAACACCATGTCCCTAGTTTAACATCAGCCCTAACTATGGAAACACCATGTCCCTAGTTTAACATCAGATATGGAAACACCATGTCCCTAGTTTAACATCAGCCCTAGCTATGGAAACACCATGTCCCTAGTTTAACATCAGCCCTAGCTATGGAAACACCATGTCCCTAGTTTAACATCAGCTATGGAAACACCATGTCCCTAGTTTAACATCAGCTATGGAAACACCATGTCCCTAGTTTAATATCAGCTATGGAAACACCATGTCCCTAGTTTAACATCAGCCCTAGATATGGAAACACCATGTCCCTAGTTTAACATCAGATATAGAAACACCATGTCCCTAGTTTAACATCAGCTATAGAAACACCATGTCCCTAGTTTAACATCAGCCCTAGATATGGAAACACCATGTCCCTAGTTTAACATCAGCCCTAACTATAGAAACACCATGTCCCTAGTTTAACATCAGATATAGAAACACCATGTCCCTAGTTTAACATCAGATATGGAAACACCATCTCCCTAGTTTAACATCAGATACAGAAACACCATGTCCCTAGTATAACATCAGATACAGAAACACCATGTCCCTAGTATAACATCAGATATAGAAACACCATGTCCCTAGTTTAACATCAGCTATAGAAACACCATGTCCCTAGTATAACATCAGATATAGAAACACCATGTCCCTAGTTTAACATCAGCCCTAGATATGGAAACACCATGTCCCTAGTTTAACATCAGCCCTAACTATAGAAACACCATGTCCCTAGTTTAACATCAGATATAGAAACACCATGTCCCTAGTTTAACATCAGCCCTAACTATAGAAACACCATGTCCCTATTTTAACATCAGATACAGAAACACCATGTCCCTAGTTTAACATCAGCTATGGAAACACCATGTCCCTAGTTTAACATCAGATATAGAAACACCATGTCCCTAGTTTAACATCAGCTATGGAAACACCATGTCCCTAGTTTAACATCAGCCCTAGATATAGAAACACCATGTCCCTAGTTTAACATCAGCCCTAGATATGGAAACACCATGTCCCTAGTTTAACATCAGCTATAGAAACACCATGTCCCTAGTATAACATCAGATATAGAAACACCATGTCCCTAGTATAACATCAGATATAGAAACACCATGTCCCTAGTATAACATCAGATATAGAAACACCATGTCCCTAGTTTAACATCAGCTATGGAAACACCATGTCCCTAGTATAACATCAGATATGGAAACACCATGTCCCTAGTATAACATCAGATATAGAAACACCATGTCCCTAGTTTAACATCAGCTATAGAAACACCATGTCCCTAGTATAACATCAGATATAGAAACACCATGTCCCTAGTATAACATCAGCCCTAGATATGGAAACACCATGTCCCTAGTTTAACATCAGCTATAGAAACACCATGTCCCTAGTTTAACATCAGCTATGGAAACACCATGTCCCTAGTATAACATCAGATATGGAAACACCATGTCCCTAGTATAACATCAGATATAGAAACACCATGTCCCTAGTTTAACATCAGCTATAGAAACACCATGTCCCTAGTATAACATCAGCTATGGAAACACCATGTCCCTAGTTTAACATCAGATATAGAAACACCATGTCCCTAGTTTAACATCAGCTATGGAAACATCATGTCCCTAGTTTAACATAAGGCTGTATACACTCGTGTAACTGGTGTTACAGTCGAAAAGCAGCAATCACGCCGTCCACAGCAATGTTTACAGTGTCTTCATGCCAGTCTGTGAATCTATTTGACAATCGAAAAAAATAGCTACATTGTTTATACCACACTGCATATTTTGAGCCCGCAGACTATCCGTAGTGGCGAATTCCATTTCAAAACACAGCATTTTGTGTAGGCGACAGAGATATTTGTCCTTGAATGTCTACTTCATACATGTTTAATAATTAAACAGATCACATATTCTGTTAAACTGGTGTCTATAATCCAGTAATAAAATAGGGTTGCACTGACATTCATTTTTAGCCCTCTTCCAGAGCAATTAGAGCTAAGTGCCTTGCTCAAGGACACATTGACAGATTTCTTTCGCCTAGTCAGCTCAGGGACTCAAACCAGCGCTCTTTTTTTTTGGTTACTGGTCCAACTCTCTTAGCGGCTAGGCTACCTGCCATCGCAGTCTGCCACCCCTCAATCCGTCTCGTGGAAGTTCATTGAAATGTAAAGGCCATATATCGGCTCAATCGGAAATTTCCTTTCAATTTCAATTGGGCCATAGTGCTGAACTTATGGATTGAAGCCCAGCCCCAGACCACCACTGTACTGCAGACTTGGGTCCAAATACTAGCCTATTTTGGGGGTATTTCAATCATTTTCAAAGATATTTGGAAGTTGTTTTTGTTTTGTTTGTTACAAGTGTGGAATGTATTGGCATATATTTGAAAATACTCAAATACACTGACTCAAATACACTCCCATGCATTACAAATACACTCCTATCAGCATATTGATTGCACTACGCGTGGGTGTAATTCACTCGATCACTGCTACTCTAACTTCCGCGATACATACAAAGCCCTACCCCGCCCTCCCTTTGGGAAAAATCCGACCACGACGCCCGCCATCTTGCGCCTACCGTCTTATAGGCAGAAACTCAAACAGGATGTAAAAGTGACTAGAACCATTCAATGCTGGTCTGACCAATCGGAATCCACGCTTCAAGATTGTTTTGATCACGCGGACTGAGGTATGTTGCAGTCAGCCTCAGATAACAACATCAATCTATACACTGACTCGGTGAGTGAGTTTATAAAGAAGTGCATTGGAGATGTTGTACCCTCTGTGACTATTAAAACCTACCCTAACCAGAAACCGTGGATGGATGGCGGCATTCGCACAAAACTGAAAGCGCAAACCACCGCATTTAACCATGGAAAGAGGTCTGGGAATATTGCTGAATATAAACAGTGTAGAAATTCCCTCCGCAAGACAATCAAACAAGCGAAATGTCGGTACAGGGACAAAGTGGAGTCGCAATTCAACGGCTCAGACACGAGACATATGTGGCAGGGTCTACAGGAAATCACAGACTACAAAAAGAAAATCAGCCACGTCACGGACAATGATGTCGCGCTTTCAGACAAACTAAACACCTTCTTTGCTTTGATGATAATACAGTGCCAACGTCGCGGCCCACTAACAAGGACCCCCCTCTCCTTCTCCGTTGCCGACGTGAGTAAAACATTTAAACGTGTCAACCCTCGCAAGGCTGCAGGCCCAGACGGCATCCCCAGCAGCGCCCTCAGAGCATGCGCAGACCAGCTGGCAAGTGTGTTTACGGACATATTCAATCAATCCCTATCCCAGTCTATTGTTCCCACATGCTTCAAGAGGGCCAGCATTGTTCCTGTTACCAAGAAAGCTAAGGTAACTGAGCTAAACGATTACCGCCCCGTAGCACTCACTTCCGTCATCATGAAGTGCTTTGAGAGACTAGTCAAGGACCATTTCACCTCCACCCTACCTGACACCCTAGACCCACTCCAATTTGCTTACCGCCCAAATAGGTCCACAGACAATGCAATCACAACCACACTGCACACTGCCCTAACCCATCTGGACAAGAGGAATACCTATGTGAGAATGCTGTTCATCGACTACAGCTCGGCATTTAACACCATAGTGCCCTCCAAGCTCGTCATCAAGCTCGAGACCCTGGGTCTCGACCCCGCCCTGTGCAACTGGGTACTGGACTTCCTGACGGGCCGCCCCCAGGTGGTGAGGGTAGGCAACAACATTTCCACCCCGCTGATCCTCAACACTGGGGCCCCACAAGGGTGCGTTCTGAGCCCTCTCCTGTACTCCTTGTATGAGCTGAAAGTTTAGAGGGACGGCCAGGTCTTGGTAGATTTGCAGTGGTCTGATACTCCTTCCATTTCAATATTATCGCTTGCACAGTGCTCCTTGTGATGTTTAAAGCTTGGGAAATCTTTTTGTGTCCAAATCCGGCTTTAAACTTCTTCACAACAGTATCTCGGACCTGCCTGGTGTGTTCCTTGTTCTTCATGATGCTCTCTGCGCTTTTAACGGACCTCTGAGACTATCACAGTGCAGGTGCATTTATACGGAGACTTGATTACACACAGGTGGATTGTATTTATCATCATTAGTCATTTAGGTCAACATTGGATCATTCAGAGATCCTCACTGAACTTCTGGAGAGAGTTTGCTGCACTGAAAGTAAAGGGGCTGAATAATTTTGCACGCCCAATTTTTCAGTTTTTGATATGTTAAAAAGGTTTGAAATATCCAATAAATGTCGTTCCACTTCATGATTGTGTCCCACTTGTTGTTGATTCTTCACAAAAAAATACAGTTTTATATCTTTATGTTTGAAGCCTGAAATGTGGCAAAAGGTCGCAAAGTTCAAGGGGGCCGAATACTTTCGCAAGGCACTGTATATACTGTACTCTATATAATCTACTGCATCTTTATGTAATACATGTATCACTAGCCACTTTAACTATGCCACTTTGTTTACATACTCATCTCATATGTATATACTGCACTCAATACCATCTACTGTATCTTGCCTATGCCGCGCTGTACCATCACTCATTCATATATCTTTATGTACATATTCTTTATCCATTTACACTTGTGTCTATAAGGTAGTAGTTTTGGAATTGTTAGCTAGATTGCTTGTTGGTTATTACTGCATTGTCGGAACTAGAAGCACAAGCATTTCGCTACACTCGCATTAACATCTGCTAACCATGTGTATGTGACAAATAAAATTTGATTTGATTTGATTGATTTGATTTGATTTAAAAGTGTTAACCCTCGCAAGGCTGCTGGCCCAGACGGCATCCCTAGCCGTGTCCTCAGAGCTTGCGCTTACCAGCTGGCTGGTGTGTTTACGGACATATTCAATCGCTCCCTATCCCTGTCTGCTGTCCCCACAAGCTTCAAGATGGCCACCATTGTTACTGTACCCAAGAAGGCAAAGATAATTGAACTAAATGACTACCACCCCATGAAGTGCTTTGAGAGACTAGTCAAGGATCATATCTCCTCCTCCTTACCGGCCACCCTAGACCAACTTCAGTTCCATACTGCCCCAACAGATGATGCAATCTCCATCACACTGCACACTGACCTATCCCATCTGGACAAGAGGAATACCTATGTAAGAATGCTGTTCATTGACTACAGCTCAGTATTTAACACCCTAGTGCCCCCCAAGCTCATCATCAAGCTGGAGGCCCTGGGTCTCAACCCCACCCTGTGCAATTGGGTCCTAGACTTTTTGACGGGCCGCCCCCAGGTGGGGAAGGTAGAAAACAACAGAGTTACTCATAGAGCCTTCG
>NC_092148.1:88729447-88731947 GCF_045791955.1 Oncorhynchus clarkii lewisi | reverse complement strand
GGCACAGCAGTTCATTTCACATCCAAAATGCACTAAAAGTACCAAATCACTTCATACATGTCTCAAATCAACTCATTCTTTCATAACACTAGCAAAGGTTGTCACCCAACAAGCACACTTTGTCACTCATAAAACAATCACCTAAACAACACTAACAACAGGTAGCGTTACACAATGTTTTCTTTTGTCAAATTTCTTTGCAAAACAATAATGACACCTCTACTGTTTAGAATTCACTGCAGTATATGTTACAGGAATGAATCAGACATATGCTTCAATATCTTTTATGGCATTGAGTGATTCCAAAATACAAGTATTTGTATATACAACATATACCGATACAGATACAGTAGCTATGCTAGTCAACCCTGTCTTATGTATTTGGCCACAGGTTCTCATCCACGTCACATCTTATGTCATCTTAGGGAATACACCTAGGAACTAATCTATTGGCCTGATCCACCCCTGGCAATCTTCTGCAGATATGTCCAGGCATCCAGCATTCATTGCATCCAGGAGGGACATTTGATAATGTGGATGGTGGTCATAAACCTTCCACCTCCATGAGGAACATAATTCCTCTATGGGGTTGAGGAATGGAGGGTGAGGTGGGAGGAAAATAATTCCACTATGGGGTTGAGGAATGGAGGGTGAGGTGGGAGGAAAATAATTCCACTATGGGGTTGAGGAATGGAGGGTGAGGTGGGAGGAAAAGTGACACCATCCTGGGATGGACTGTAAACCACTCTGTGACTGTATGGGAGTGGTGAAATGCCACGTTGTCCCATACAATTACAAATGTTGGCTGATTTCGCCTCACTGCAACCCTTTCCTCACCTGACCCAACCCTTCCATAGAAGTCATCCAGGAATGTAATGAGACGCTCGGTGTTGTACGGCCCAATTAGCGGGTTGTGTGACAGCAATCCAACAGAGGATATTGCAGCACACATTGTGATGTTGGCACCCCTCTGGCCTGGGACATCAACTGTGGCTCTTTTCCCAATCACATTCCTTCCTCGCCGTCGTGTTTTGGCCAAGTTGAAACCAGCCTCATCCACAAGGATGAATATGTGGGATGTTTGCCTGGCTTCAATCTCCATGACTCTCTAAAATAAATACACAAGGCAACATAAGAGTTAGGCTATTACGATAGTTCACATTATACCTAAAAACATGCCGCAGTGTGTCTCTGCCCTGTTTGGTTTTGTTAAAAACCAGTTCTGTATTTTATAGTCATATTTCCTGGACATATTGGTTCCTGAGTTGCTTGACTGGTTCAGAGTTCCTCTCAAAGGGGACAGTGGGAACTGCTTCATCCTGACTTGATGTTGTTTCAGGAGTTGTTATTTAGTTGTTATTAACAAATTAGTTGTTATGCTTACATTGTGAATATTTCCAAATGTAATGTTGTCTGCCAACACTCTGTCCCAAAAATCTGGGAGTTCTATGCCATTGTTTCTGATGACCATATCAACGATTGCAGTTTCCTGCACAGCAGTACAAATCCTACCTCTCCCGCCTGTGGGAGGTAACCGTTGGATCCTAAGCAGAAATACAAAAACAATTACACACAAGTGGGTTTGGAGGCTTTGCTCAACTGACTTCTGTAATGTGCAGTTAATTCAGATGTCCTTGCAGAATGCACATCTTACCTGTTGTTTTGCTGGACATTTCTCACAATAGATGCCACTGTTGAGTGTTGCAGATTTGGCTGCACTCTCAGACCAGCCTCTCTCATTGATAGACCATGATCTATTACAGGATCAATTATAGTGGCCCTAATCTCATCTGAGACTACAGCTCTTGATCTTTCTCTCGGTCTTCTTCCACCACGCATACGCACTCCTCTTCCTCTCCCAGCCACTCTTCTTCCTCTGTCAGCCACTTCTCTATCTCTGGCTGGGTCCATGTTTACATTACAGTACAGCATTATTCCTATGATGTCCCCTTTTGTATAGATGGTAATGAAATTGTAGGTGTTCAGCTACAATGGGAATCAGCTGTGGTTGGTCTAATTGTTTTGATAGTATTTCATTTTTTAGATGTGGAATATATTTCAACACTGTATTACTGTAGAAATGTAGCAAATTGCTGTCTTATTCAACTCTGTGTTATGTTAGGTTTTGAACTTAAGTTTAAGTGTTTTGAAAAGAGTATGTAAAACTTGCGAAAATTGGCTTGTAGGTACAGTTTTGGTGATGGTCGTGAGAAAAGAATTCATGAAATTTGAAAAATGTAATCATTGAATGCATTTTGTGTTAAAAGCAATGAAAAATTATCCACAGTTTAGCCCACACAGACTGCTGTTGCGTTCACTTGTGAAGGGTTTTGAAAACGTGACCTAAGTATTGAGAAATGGGTCCTAGCGATTTGTAACAAACTCTAACTCTGCTAATAGAGTAAGTACTATATGGGTGGATATGTGGTGCCATATGAAGTTTCTGAACCCCTAATTGACCCATATAGATATGTCACAGGTGGGACTAAATACCCTGTAA